>NW_017306730.1:368455-373356 GCF_000935625.1 Nanorana parkeri
TGCCCTTCTCAGCCAGAGTGTCCCAGGTTGCTAATAGGTCTTAGCAGCCAGAGGCCTGTGACACCTGTGACACCAGTGAGCTGGATGGGACGCTGGAAAGAGGTATTGCCATCCCCCCAGACCAAGCAGCACCACCGACCCCTCCCCCCCCCGTACACTGTAGCACCAGCTTCCATCACGCACCTCCAGTGCCACCACCTCAGGCAACATATAGCATAGGGACACCACTGCTGGAAGAGGTTAATATTTTAAACATTATGTCATAATGTCAATATGCTTTAATCCATAGAAATGTTTCAGAGATAATGATGATTCATAAAAACAAGCAACCTAACGCATACAGTAGCCTATAAATAAGCCATAGCATTGGCCTTCTCTGGAAGATATTTGATCAGCTTCGTCAAACTGAAGAAGAAACAGGTTGTTAACACTGAAGTGTTCAGACTTATGTCCAATATGTTGTGTTTGGAGCAGAGTCACGAAACCTAGCAGGAATTATTCTGTCAGAATTAGCCCAGGCAAACACCCCTGAGGAGATAACTGGGAGCCATACCGAGAGTTTGCCTCGATACATGAAAATAAACATGAATTTCCCAGCACTCCAGACGCAGTAAAAGTCGCCACAAACACTGTCACACCAGGGGATAATGTATTTCTGCTAATTAACACGCAGTTGTACACAACATGTAGAAACTGTTCCATAAGTTGTTGCACAGAGCTTACAGTGAGCTCTGGTAATGTGAAACAAGTGATAGATAACAGGGAAGAAGAGCGAGAGTTCAGTAGGTGTGAAATAGCTGGCTCTTGTAAATAAGAACTAACACATTACCCGCAAGCTTAACACATGACTGGAGATCGAATAGTCAGACACAGCAAGGCCTAATGGGTGGCCTTGGAATCCTGTGTCATTTCAATGTTAGCATTATTACATTGTGTGACACCATATTAGTGTGAGCTATCTAAGTGAATAATGAGGTACAGAGAATAATGAGCTTCACAGCTCATCTATATAATGTATCATATATACCAGGGGTAGGCAATCTCGGTACTCCAATTGTGGTGAGACTACAAATCCCGTCATGTTTCTTACTCTATGAGTCATGCCTGTGCTGTCAAAATTATGCAATACCTCATGGGACTTATAGTTCACAACAACTGTAGTGCTGAGGTTGCCTAACCCTGATATATACCATATATTCAATTAATCATTCTGTTCTGTAATATTTTGCTAAAAATATTTTGCCATGCAATAATCACCTCCTTTCCAATGTGTACCCAACAGTGATAGCCATCACCATTTAGTCTGAGGACATATTGGGATTAATGTGCATCACTGACCCATCCCCTGATGGGGCATCGCCATTTTACCGTGCATTCCCATTCAATGAGAGAGATCCGAAGAGAAAGAGGACCATGCCCATCACATGACCAGCCTAAAGACTTCTATAAAAGGTATTAAAAATAAAGCATAAAAAAAAAGCAAAAATACAAAGGAGTGGGGATGTCTTCAAGTAGTGACTAGGGACCAGAAGGATGAGCCTGGAGTTAGAGTGAACTAAACACTGAGCAGGGTCAGACAGCTGATAACATTATGCATTCCCATTCCTAGGTCCACATCTTATCTGGTAGCCAGATCTGATTATTATTCTCAGCTGTCACCAGGCCTATATATGAGAGCAGGCTGCTGCTCAGGATTCCCTCTCTTGCCCTCTCTACTGTGGAAGCCTACTGGTAGGGGAAAAGGCTGACTGCTGAAAGAACACTAAAAAAGTACAAATGTTGTTTGTTTGTTTGTGAACCCATCAGTGGGCACCCAGTTAGTTAGGAACTGACGTCACTTTAGTTAGTAGCTCAGACAAGCAGCTAGTTTTTCTTTCTTTATGATCTGGACATGCTCTACAAGGCCCTTCTTGAAATTAAGTTTGCTTACTGCCTTGATGCCTATATTCTTGTAAAAATCAATACTAAAGCCTAATAATTAATTATAACAAGGAAATAAACCATGGAAAGAGGCACAAAGTGAAAAAACAGGCCTTAGTAACTGACATGTGTCATTCTCTGAAAAGCCGCGCCCACAGAATGGCTCCCTACAATGCAAAGCACTGACAGTTAGACAAACTATAATAAAATGCAGAGTAATTTAGGAAGGAAATCAGGCACATTGGTAAAACACAGATTTAATCCATATTATTAGAGTACTAGAGCAGTGTAACCTCTCCGACAGGAGTTTAAGAGAAAGCTGAGAAATCTATTTAATACTTTCAGCCAAAGGACTGATGAGTGTGTAATAATCTTTATAGAAGTGGAAGCGCTGACATGGTGAAATATCCAATTTAACATGGCTAGATGACTAGGAAGGGTTATGAGCATCTTTCAGACACTAGTTATTATTTTGACATCTATTAGAGGTGTCATTTCACCTGTAAAATATCTTTCATTTTTGCCCTCTAACTTTCATTTGACTTATTCTAATTTTTTTTGCTCTTTAGGATGTCTCTGAGAGAACCTGTTTTTCTTATTGATGTGTATGATAAATACAGCAGAGTCTGCAACATACAGTATGTGGAAATGACACCGACATATACAGAACCCAGTCGTGGTTGCACCGGCTCTTCAGGAACGGCCTTCTCTGTTCCAGGTATACAAACACATAAGCTGCACTCTGCTGTGTATTTGGCTGACATGCACCAAGCTTTCTTGCTTCCAGATATGTCAGACAGACATCCATGCCCTCATCAGACATGCCTCTGCCCCCCTGACATGTTTCACCCAATGGGACAAATGCAGGGACGTGCGGTCAGGGGAGGCAGATCCTCATCTAGAATTATGGAGGAAAAAGCTGTCAGCTTCATGCCATGAATAGTAAGGGAACACTGTTGAATTCACAACAGTGTTCCCTTACTTTCCCTGAGATGAGATTTCCCAGCAATGCTCTGCTGATGTAACCTTTCCTGGATGCAACAATTTGGCACATTACATAATTTTGCCAGAACTGGACCAGGATGAACTCTATTTGTAAGTAAATAAAAAACAAGTTTGTTTAACTAATGAGTGTAAGATGATTTAAAATCAGCAGGCAGAGCTGCATACTGATGTGATTTTTTGTGAAAGGGGGTAAAGGTCTGCTTTAAGTTAAGCCTATTGGTTCAGCCCTCCACAACAGTCCCAGTTTCCCATGTGGCCCCTTGAGAATATTAATTTCCCACCCGTGGTGTAGTATGAAACAGCAGTACAAGACAAACACAATGCTACAACAGTCTGTTTGTGAACTGAAAGGGCTGCAAGAGAACAACTTCAGAGCTGTACATTATTTGCAACAATCTACATGGGAACTGCTTCATCAATTAATAGCACAATACTGAAACTTAGGGGGTTATTCACTATGGAGCCGAAGGATAAAGCCGCAGCTTCAGATGATCTTTCGGCTCTCTTCGGCCACCTCTGCCCCTCGGAGGTACCGAGCAGAATAGTCAAGCCGAATGCCGCTCGGCGGCATTTGGCTATTCACTCACTGCCATTCTGCCCCTATGAGAATAACTGTGAGCGGCAGCAAGTGAGCTGCCGGAGCTTCGGCTCAGCCTATCCACTTGTTGGATCGGCTGAGTTGAACTCCCTCTGCACTACGGCTCAGCCGAACATGCAGAGCATGTTTAGCTGACCGAAGGCAGCCGATGTACGGCTGATTTCAGCCAATGTACGTCTGAAATCAGCCGTACTGAGTCGGAGGGAATAGCCGAATGTCGTTCGGCTCTCTTCAATTTGGCCCGGTTATTCACTTGACTGCCTCCGGCAGCTTTGTGAATAACCCTGTTAGTTTTCAAATGAAACATATTCCTTTCAGGAGAATTACCAAATACTGGAGCCAATAAACATATGCTTATCAATGATATATGAGGCAACAAGCATGCAATGACAACCTAATTTTCCCTTTAAAATATCGAGAGCAAAAATTGCAAATATTAATGACCCTTCTGTTGTGAAAGGGATAAAATATGCCGACCGCCAAGAAGAGAAACCCCGCTGTGTCTTTTTTTCTTCATTTTGGCACGAGCGATGTCAGAATAGAGGAAAAAAAAATTCCCATTCAAAAGCATTGAGAGTTTTCTATTGGCTATTTCAATTTGCAATAGCCAATAGTAAACTAGCATTGTTCCCGCCCTCTGCTGGTGGACCTGGTGGGGAACTGCAAAAGAGGGCGGGTACAATGCTAGTTTACTATTGGCTATTGCAATAGAAATAGCCAATAGTAATGTCCCAATGCTTTTGAATGGGACTTTTTTTTTTTTTTTCTATTCTGACATCGCTCCGTGTCAGAATAAAGAAAAAAGACACAGCGGGGTTTTTCTCCTTGGCGGCCGGGAGCAGGAGACTCCCGGGGCGCCAGGGAGAGTCAGATGCTTGGAGATCAGTGTCCCTGGTTAGCAACCAGGGACGCTGATCTCTCTGAAAGTGGCCGGAGCCAGCCGTAAGATCACGGCTGGCTCCGCCCAGCTGTCAGAAGCAGGCTGTCGGCCGGCCAATGGCCGGCCGCTCGGCCAGCTTCGTCTTTCAGCACGGCTCAGCGCTCGACTGAGCCGCTCGGCCGTGATCGGGAGCTGTACGGGCTATTGTGAATAGCCATACAGCACCCCCTCGGTTCTCCTGAACCGAAGGGGTCCTGGTGCCGAAGCTAGCCGAAGGATCGGCCGAAGCTACGGCCAGATCCTTTGGCAGCTTTGTGAATAGACCCCTATGTGAAATACCCAAAGGGGAATTTACTAAAACTTGAGCAGATACAAACTGGAGCAGCTTCTATCTTTCATTAACTGAACAAGCTAAAGAGAGAAGCTGATTGGGTGTCATGCACAGCTACTCCAGATTCTGTCTGCCCCAGTTTGGATTCCCCCCCCCCCCCCCCTTCT
>NW_017306730.1:373594-374694 GCF_000935625.1 Nanorana parkeri
TTAGTGTTTTACATGTCAGGAGGTTTTAATAATAAAGAACTAAAATTCACCCAGACCAAAATGGACAGACAGAGGTCCCGGTTCACCACAGACTTCAGGTTTGGATATCAATCAGAAGATGTGTTTACAAAAATATACTTTGCCATTGGTACCTGTCCTCCATGACAGTGCCCAACTCGCAATGCCCCTTGTTTGATAATACATTGCCTATTAGCCTTGAAAATGGCCAAACTTTAGTATCAAGATTCTCCCTAAATAGACTACAATAGGGTTCGATGATAAGTTCTGGTTTGTGGACTTCATACAAGAATCTTGAAGCCTGGCAGATTTGCTCATCCCTATTGAACAGTACTATGAAGGGTTATGTGTAGTAAATGCATTTATCATATTAAAAAATATACAGAATGGGAAAAAAGAGATATAAAAAGAACAAATAAACATGTACTATCTTCCTTTTGGCATATCTGGAGGAAACATTTGCACATATAAATGACCCTTCATCCTAATTTAACGGGTTTTTAAAGATCATTATTATTATTATGTTGCTACATATGGCCTCCTCTTTAGAGACAGACCCTAATAGGACAAATGTCTCCACTCCGAAAACAAATGCTCTCCACTCCGTATAACTTATTGTTTTTTCACAAGATTGCTTTCATTATCTCTATTATACATCCTACCAAGAGGAAACTTCCTCACAGCACAGCTGGCATGGAGGGCACAAAGGCTGAAGACTGTTTTTGTCCTAATGTTTAACAATGTCCTGCCAGCCAAGAAAAAGGAGCAGTAAAAAAAAAAAAAAATCCATGACAGGGCCACTGCTCCCACAGTCATTTTTCATGCTGGAGAGCTGAGGATTGCATTCCTTCAGAAAAGTGAAAATGTTATCCTGTGGCCTGATAATGACAAATCATTGATGTGCTGCTCAGCGGTCGGCTTTAATGTAAGAGAATATCCCTCTGTATGAAAGAAAAAAGCTTTAGCAGGCAAGGATATTTACATGGCTCCGTACATGACACAAGGAATTCAGTATGACCTTACTGCAAAAGGGCATTAGAGGAAGATATAAGTGGAGGGCCATATATATATATATATATATA
>NW_017306730.1:374945-405309 GCF_000935625.1 Nanorana parkeri
AAAATATTTTTTTTTCTAAGTGTTCATAGTGCAAACAGACATCAGTTAATTTGGATTAAAAATAATGAAAACTGGATGGAAAGGGATGGTGGGGCACTATGTATATAATTGTACTCGCATTACCGGTCTGTTTATCCTTCTCCCCCAGGCAAGCTTCCATAATCACTGCTTTTGTGCCAGTCTTATTTTACAAAATTCACACCAGATATGTTGGTTGCTGCACTGGCCATTATTTCCAGCACAGCCCCAACACAAGATAAGGCAATTTGCCTTGTCACGGACAGGATCGGTTCACACCACCCCATTGCGATGGGATGCAGGGGTGTGTGCTTAAACAAAGTACAACATGCTGTACTTTTATGAGCTCAGCAGGATGCGATACACTACAACTGCCTCACACCCCGCTGTGCCCGTAGAGCTGAATGAAATGTCACAAGTTGTACCAAAAAAAAAAAAAAGGAGCTAAGTGTGAAGCGCTGGGATCAGCACTTTGGCATTGTGCCAGGGTAACCAAACACCAGACGCTGTGTGGTTAGTGTAGTGCCTGGTGTGAATGGACCCTAGGTTTCTGAGCATACATGCTCCCAACACATAGGCTGTTCAGGCATAAGGAACTGCACTGTGCAGAGGGGATATGTGCAGAGGGGACATGCTCATCTGCTTTAATCTTCGCAGTGGCTGCGACCTGACTAAGTTAGTCGGGCTCTGTGGACACTGTAGAGGAATTTGACGGATGAATCATTCGTAGTAAAATGTGGGTGTTACCAAAACGCACTGTGCACTCATTGGTGCATTGCAGTGGTATTCATTTTGAAAGCACTCAACCCACCTCTGCAAGCCACCACCTTGTTTTTTATTGTGCTCTTGAGCTCTTTTCTCCCCTCATCTCTCCTTTTTTTCTAGTTGTTTTATTCATCTTTTGATCTTTACACCTATTTTGTTTCTTCTACTCGTTTACTTTCCCTTTTCTTTTGTGCTTCTATTGCACTCTTGTCAAACACAGCTCCCCTCACTAGCTGGCTGCCCTGTAATGGCACAGATTGACAAATGATTGGCCTTCCATTTGTGGGGTTAGCTAGCCCCTTCATTTCTTCTACTGAAGTGACAGAGCACATTGTAATATTTCTGTTCTTATCATGCTCCTGCACGGGCTGTTCTGTTGTTAATTTTGTTTTGAAAACTAAAATTGCTGCAACAGAAAAAAAGGCCATAAAGTTATTTTATTAAAAAATCCTAAGCAACTATTTTTGATACGCTGTGATTTAGCTAAGTAAATAGCATTCTGTTTGGGTTACATCTACTTTCATATTTTAGCGCTGCTGATTGTTTGACAGGAAATCAAGGAGTTTTGTACACAGCTGAACATTAGTCTACTACTAAATATATATATTTAGATGTAAATATGTATATAAATATTATAAATCAGAACATATAACTATAATCTAAATAATAGTCATATCACTAAAAAATAATTTTAACGATAACATTACAAAGGTCAGTTTTAATCCAAGTTATTAGCAAATTGAACATCCCTTTTATTTCCAGTAGGAATTATCTTGTATTGCCAGTGTCACTGACCCTCTCATTGTCATTTGGAAATCTCCAACTGTTTCTTAAGGTCTAGGCTTCTTCTGTTTTTCTTCTGCACTGGGCAGTCACCAAAATCTTGCTCTACTTCATCAAGAGGTTGCAGTGGTTGCATAGAAAAATGTACAATGTTTGATCTTAGTATAATACACAAAATGTAACCATTCTGACACCCTGTTACAAGTACTTGGTCAGCAGGATAGCCTGGCAGGGTACACATTGTGCAGCAAACATACAGTTTAAATCAAAAATCACATCTTAGTCAGCTAGAATACAAAAACTGAGTAAAAGCAGGTAAAATCATAAACTTTACTGCATCCTATCAGAGTGTATCTTGTAAATGCAAACAACACCTTCACTGTCACTCACACATAAGTGTCACAACAAAGCACAGTGCTTATTATTTTGCTCCTGATGGAAACATTAAGTGCTTCCAATTTTACAAACTTCTCTACGCTCTTCAGCAGCCAGAATTAATTCAATACCAATACTCAAGTTCCTTACAAAGGAGGACACTCAACACCTCTCTTTACTACAGAGCTACTTAAGACTTAAACCTTGATATGACACAATATATTATTTCATGCATCAAACCGACTTATTAAGTTTCTTGTACCTAACAAAGACTGTCAGTCAAATGAAATAAACACCACCTCTGACCCAGAAGGGTTTTAGACATGGTAGCAAAAGGAAATCAAGATCTATTGTACTATATATTTGTATTTCACATAAACACCCCCAGCAAAATACAAAGAGCTCCAATGAGGTATAGTGCCGGGTGGTCCAACCAAAACATGCTGATAAACTTTATAGTAAACCCATCACAAACCTGGGCAATTCAGACTTATCGTAGGATGGAAAAAAATCCATAAATAGTATTTGTGTCCAGTTTAAACTGTATGCCAGAATGATCATTAGCTTCAGAAATACAGGCAGATGAATTTGCAAACAAACCTCCTGGAGAATTGAGCATGGCCCAACCACTGCTGTTTCCCAAGCATCTTTTTTGTTCTTTTCATGTGGTGTGCTGACCAATAGGCTTGGGAGGTGGGAAAAGGTGGCGCAAGCTTGACTTTTAGAAGGAAAATTGAGATTTGCATATTATATTAACTACATACCTATCTACTTACCTATATTCCTAGATCTACTGATCATTTTTACTAGGGAAGCCGCCCGGCATGTCATGACCCGCCTCCTGGCTTCCTGATTGGCTATGAAGCTGTCTTCACTTGTTCCTAGGCCATGTGTCCATTCAGGAAGCCAGGAGGTGGGTCATTACGTGCCGCCTGGCTTTCTGATTGGTTAGGAAGCCAGGCTGCTTAGCAACATGTGAAGCCGGCTTCCTAGCCAATCAGAAAGCTGGGGGGGGGGGGTCATAACCCACCGCCTGGCTTCCTGATTGGAAAAGAAGGTGGCTCCATGCTCCCTCAGCACTGACGGTCAGAGGGAGATCTCCCTTCTGACTGGAAGTTCCGGTATCAGAGCTAAGTATCGGAGCATTTGGGCGAGTACCCACCCATATACTCAGTATTGACACTGATACTAGTATCGGTATCGGTGCATCCCTGATTTTTACATACAGTTTTCACTGAAAGTAACATCTAGTTCGTCATTTTTATCACATTCTTACGTTAAATTGCGCAGATTTTTTTTTGTTTTTTAATTAAATAACAGGGAGCCCATAATCCATTCCGTGTCTTCCTTTACTACATCCTCCATCTAATGAAGAGTGTTAGCTACCATGACTGTGTACATGGATATTAGATGACTGCAATTAGGCAACCCATCCAAACAAAAGTGAGTCTCACTTGCAATTAGTGGGGAAAATCAATTACCGATCAATATAGAGAGATACAGTAACTGCTACATCCCTTCTACTCAACAAACTGAACTTCATATGTTAAATATATACAAACAGAAAAAAAGATTTCTGTCTCTCATCCTGATCAAAAATTTAAACTTCTCTGCTAGCTGTGTTGTTTCGTGCAACCCCTATTTCCATTAAGTGTTATGAAAAGTCTCTGGTTCTTCCATCTCTTGGTTACAAGCCTCATTCCAGCTCTTTGGAAGAGTGACAGCTCCATCTTCGAAGGAGTGCTTTTCAAGAGTCTATAAGATCATGGACTTTGAGACAGGGGCATACATGATGAGGGATCAATATGATTATATATATACAGTATATATATATATATTTCCAATGCTGGCTGATTCTTTATTAATTAGTATAAATATTAGTTAGTACAAGTAGGGCACTGCTGTTCAAAGCACATCACCCATACTCTGTCAAGTCAAGCACAGCTACTGGCAATAAACCATTGACTTGTAATTGCGATCTTATCCATGAAGAGTGGAACTTTAGGAACAACCAAAATTGATTTTAAAGTGCAGCAGCATTTGAACCCTACCACCCCAAATTAAATCTAGAACCCCAGTGGTAAAAGCTCATTCCATAAGCACTGGCTTAAAGCCCAACTCCAGCTGAAATGTTTTAATGTTGTTTTAAATAAAACAGGTAATGGTTAGAGACTATGTCAGGGGTTTTCTTTTTACTGTCTGTGTCCCCGCTGGACATTTCCCCTCACTTCCTATCAGGACAGAAAGTGATGGGAAATCTTTCCAAAGGGGACACAGCCAAATACAGAAACATTTTTAGTTATATGTGGAAAGGTTAGATAATCTGACAGATATTTTATTGCTTTCAGTGGCTTCCTAGCCTGGTGACAACCATTCCCTATATAGGACATAGAAGAAATTCTGTTCTTCAGATACACATAATTTGAAGGCGAATCACCTCAATGGGGTCACAAGAAGAAATAAAAACCTAAGAAAAAATGTAACTCTTCTCCATTTTATCTAAAACCAAAAAATATGGTTGGAGTTAGGCTTTAACTTAGCTTTTCAGTCAAACTACTATTATCACAAGCCTATTCTAGAAAATCTGTATAATTTGCCCTGTAGTGAATGTCAGCAAGGAAGAAGACAGCTCTAAACACCTGACAGGGAGTCAAATGTTTCTCTGAAAACAGAGAAATTGGGTTTTAGATAGAGCTGGAGTGTTATTTTTCCATGCTAGCTAATTTGGAACATCAGCCTTTGTGTTTTGGCTTGCAGTTATGTTGGAAAAAAATCATGTTCTTCATGGTCATACAAAATGTACTCATTCTAAAGAGCTCAAAATAGTGTGTATAAAAATACCATATCTCTTCCTAGACTAAAGTCTCAGAACTCAGTGAAGTCTAAACAGAGAGAAAAGTGATTTGAAGAAATGTAATAATGCTGATAAAATTAGAGAGAATGAAACACTTGAATCGCTGTGTTTAAAAGCTATGCTTCAGTAAGCATTTCAACAGTGTCATATCACTCGCTAGCTTAGAAGATGCCTGAAAAGGAAGTTGACTGGTTTGAAAACCCATACGTATAAGCTTGAGATATCACACTGAGTAATCTGCTCTTACTTCTCTCAGGAGACATGTTGCTTTCCATGTGAAAGGAATACCTAGGCCTTGTTAGAGCAGAGAGTGGAGAGAGGGGATAGGGGATGTTAACACATGTCAAAAACGGTGCAAACGTGATTCACAATGTACAGGGGCATAATCAGCAATGTGTAAATCAATTACCAATACCTTATAGTCCCTGGATGTGTGAAAAGTGGGTTGCTCTATTCTATGGTTTTTGTTCCATATACAATTTTAGGATCAAAATTGACTATATATAACTTACTGTACATGTAAAATTATATGATTCTAGCAATCCAACAAATGAGTGCAAATTTATAAATATGTATATACACGCACACATACAAACACATACAGCATGGTGACCTGCTGCAGTTAATCAATAAAGCCTGTTTGCCTCCCTCCCCACAGCCTATGATTAGATAGGGAAGAAGTAGCACCATGAAAGTACAGCAGCATTTCACTCCTTTACTTACCCTGTTATACCAAGTAAACATCTGGTACTTACACTAGTTGCATTTAAAAATACACACAAAGTAGTTTTAATGGCTACATAACTGCATGAATTGGTGTTTATCTGTACCTGCCTGAAGTTCAGTTTTCACTGTATGTACCCTTTGTAACACATGGGTCATAGCAACTCAGCACAGGACTGGCAAAAAGTCAAATCCTTTGTCAGCATAATATTGTTCCCAATAAATAGTTCTTATAACTTTATGTAAGTAGGGATAGGCCCCGGTATGGTTCAAAATTGAGTTTGTCACCATATAAGGTAAATTATGTCACGAGCATCCCATCCCACCCCTTTGTTTACATGCCATTGCGGGGTAGTGAATGATGCAGCTGATTGGGCCAGCACTGACAGCTTCCTTCCAGGTTTGCATGAATCAAGTTCAGACTGAACCCGAGCTCATCCCTAGCTATAAGGAATTTAGGAAATAAGGAACTGAGAGAACTGAGGACACAGATAGAAATAAATACTTGACAGACATATTTTTGGGTTGACTAAACCTTAAATGCAATTTGGATAGATTTGCTTTTTGTTTTATTTTTGTCCCCATGATTTTTTGCTTTACATGACATGTGAACTGCCTCTGCACTTAGGTCAATTGACTCAAACTTTGCTGACATAAGCTAAGCCACCCTAAAATGATGCCAAAAGCCCAGGTTACCAAAATTGTGGTGGTATCTCTTTTAATAGTAAAAAGAAAAAAGTTTAAAGTAAGAAGTATGTTGTAACAGCTCTGCGTATTTATGTACGTGCTTGCTAATTGACGATTAAGAAGAGAAACAACAAGCAGTAGCACTATCACACTTCAAACACTTGTTAAACAAAACAATAAAAAGAATTCTTTATCTGGCTCAGGAGTATGGCTCCCTTGTTGTCTCACTAGTTCACAAAACAACCTGTGCAGGAAGAAATAGCCATCATTTTAGGGACAATAGCCATCCCACTAGGGCACTTAAAGCATAATACTTTCCTATCATTAACTCTGCTGCACTACCAGACAAAAAGAAATCTCAAATTCTATAAGCTTGCAGGAACAGATTTTAGTATATGCCATTTTATAATAACATATTTACCGATATAATCAGTTTTAGCATGCCCAAGAGCAAGCACAGTACAATGCCACTTTTAATATTCTCCAAAACCATTTGTCTTCAAACTACACTGAAGTTCCCATTGAGGAAGGACAAAGGAGTACTGTAATGGAATTTTATTATGTGAAATTGAATTTGCCTTATCCCACTTTTAATTGAACCTGTCTTGTGTTCATTAAAGCGTAACTCCACCTTTCTACATAGTTCCAGCAAATTACCTATTATACCTATATGGATATCCCTGACCAGTGAGATATGTTACTGGCAGCCTGTTCTATAATGGAGCCTACATTAGGACGTAGTTGACACTGGAGTTTTGCACAGATACATCATTTCATGTGACTACTGTATGATTACTGCATGGTAACAATTCATATCTCAACATTTTCCATGGAGCACAAACTACAATAAAGCATTTAAGTGCAGGGGTTTGCATGTTCTCCCTGTGCTTGTGTGGGTTTCCTCCGGGTACTCTGGTTTCCACCCACACTCCAAAAGACATGCTGGAAGGTTAATTGGCTCCTATCTAAATTTGCCCTCATATGTATGCATGTGAGATAGGGACCTTAGGTTGTAAGCTCCTTGAGGGCAGGGACTGATGTGAATGTGCAACTATGTAAAGCGCTGCGTAAATTGCCGGTGCTATATAAATACTACTACTACTACTACTAATATTATTATTAATAATAATTATAATAATAATATATTAAAAAAGAAAGGTAACTAATTGTTTTTGCCAATGCTAACTATCCTGCAGTATCACGTGGGCAGGTGCAGATGCACAATTATCTGGGTATAAATGTATACATGCTCTTTCTTTTTGGAACATCAAATTAAAATGTGTAGATTGCCATTTGCCCCCTGTGTGATAGCAATAGAGTTAAGTAAAAAAAAAAAAATAACATTTAAAAACCCTACCCACATAAGCACCTAAACACATGGTTTGCCTGGGAGACAGGAGCCACACTGAGCTAGAAATGCTCTCAGCACTTCGGGGGCAGGCTGAGAGGTGGCTGACTGCATGCCGTCTTGTGTCAGACAAAGTCTTGCCTGACCAAACTGCTGTGTGCCCTTTGACAGGGAAAGTTCACACATATGCCTTGCCTGGCACACATCCTGAATCTGGTGGCTTCTAGTTAGGTACAATGGTTTCCAGGATGTCTTGCAGCAGGCCAGAAGAATCTGCAGTCACTTTAGGTGATCATACCAAGGGAGTCTTTGCCTGGCTGAAATGCAGTGATAAAACAAGCTGGCTGCCCCAACTTCCTGATGAGATACATGCTGGAAATTGATGCTGGCCATGCTGCAGTGGCTACACCTGCATCAGCGGGCCATCGGAGTAAATAACCATGGAATTTGTACTTGGGTTGGTACAACTATTAAAACACTGTTGTCCCTGATCCCTGACACTAGGGGAAAATGGCAGATATGATGATGCCATCTCAGGGGGCGAAAAAAATGTGCCATTTAGAAGAGGTGCTGGTGCTGCAGAAGAACATCTTGATGGTCTTCCCAGAGAGTGGCAGCTGTCACAGACAGTGCCTGAACCACAAAATCTCTGATTACCTCTAAATAGCAACTCCATGAATTTTGGGTATCCATTCTGGACCACTGGCTGGAGGACAGTATGCGACTGATAGAAAAAAAGTGTTAAAAAACAGGCTTAATAAAATAAATACAAAAATGTAAAGCATTCCTGTTGTCGCACGCACACACCTATGAACACAAACATGCACGTAATGCGCAAATGTGTATGTAAACAATGATTGTTTGATTGAGAAACACATCTTGGGTATCGCTGAGCACACAAGAGGGAGAGAAAAAATTCTATGCCCCCCATTTACAGTTAATTTTAAGCTAAGCTTTTTTTTTTTTGTACACTCCCCTTCCCTTCTTCCCCTCCTCCTTAGGAACCATAAGAGTGGGAGTTAGAATGTGAGAAGAGAGTGATAGAGGAAGCAAAGTACGAGGGATGATTAGAGATGGATAATGGAAGTGGGTGCAAGTGGCAATATTTTAACTGGAGTTATAAATATTCAATAAAATTAAGAGACAATTTGAAGTTAATGTTTATGAATGTTCTGTATAAATGTACTTTTATGGAAAAATAATAAAAATATATTAAACAAAAAAAAATTTAAGCTAATGAGATTTTAGTGTCGTCGCATGATCATGTTGGTTGTCATAATTCTTCATAATTTCCAGGGCAGATACAGTTCAGATACAGAAAAAGTATCTCTTTATGCAACACAATATAATGTTTTATTTTCTATCAAAAAGGGTGGATTATATTGCGTTTTTGTGCACTAAAATCCAATTCGCTATATTTTTCCCCCACAATTATGCAAAAAAATGGTTGCTTTCATAAAATATGCAAGGTTAGAGGGTTCCGTAACCAAAAATTTGTGAAAAAGTAAAAAATTGCTTTGGTGGCAAAGTGGGTAAAGAAGAACTCCAGGCAATAGAAAATGTAACCCTTGCAATGGGGCTACCACCACATTGCAAGGGTTAAGTGCTCGTTTTCATCTAGGGTCTAAAATACCAAAAAAATATTCACATGAACCAGACTCGGCTGGATGCTTGGCCAGTCCCTGATTTGGCACAATCCATGCATCCTGTCAACCGGGGGCAGTAGGTGGCCTGAGTCTTTGACAATGGAGGGGGCAAAGCTTGACCTGGAGGGTGCACAGATGTGCATGGGTAGTGGTGGTGGAGGTTCAGAAGCAAACCACTGGACAATAATAATGGCAGAAGGTTGGCTAAGGGAAAGGTGCTGGATTGCACAGGGGAATGCATTAAAGGTGAACTATGAGGTGAGTGCTCTTCACTCACCTCATAGTTCTAGCTGACCTGTGACAATGAGACTGTCACAGGTCGGCTTAGTAAATCGGGAGGTGAGCGAACACATACTGCTCACCTCTCGATCCTGTCACGGCTCTCTGCCGTGACAGGGGAGGGGCTGGATTCCCCCCTCCCCGCTCCGATCCGCCAGCGCTGACTGGCGGAACGGACGGGGGAGGGGCGGGTACAGCTGGCTCTGCCTCTAGATAGGCAGAGCCAGCTGTCAGTCACGCAGCTGGGCGGATGCCGGCAAATTTATCCGCTATCGTCTCAGTATACTGCGAGCAGCAGCTCGCGGTATACTGCGGTGTCTCAGTATACTCGCGGTATACTGAGCCTAGGGTGACGGGAGGACGCTAGTTTGTGTCCTCCCGTTACCCTAAGGGGAACTATGGGGAAAAGCCTTAACCCCATAGTCCTCCTTTAAGGTCAAAAGCAAAATGTTGGGTGGTGAAAAGATGGGAAAGGATGATATCCTATGCATGAAAATGAAAATATTTGTAAAGGGTGTCAGAAATACCTGTACTTCAAAACATTTTAGCTTCCTAAGTATGGTGGCCGGTTGGACTGCAGCAACACCTAGACAACAGTCAGAAAACTTGATCAGGTAGTCTGTTCATCATGTATGTCTTTAATTGCCTATTTTGTTGTTGTGAATTGAATGTACCTTTAATTCACAAAATATTAAAGTAGTTTTTTTTTACTATTTCCGTCACATAACTTTGAAACCAAGGAGCCCTAAGTGACCATCTAAGCTTGTCTTATAAGATAAAGAGCTTCTTGTTCAAGTACAGTATTGTATTAGGCCATGTAGAATTTTGCTCCATGCATGTTTTTTACCTTCCTTGCTAAAGTAAAGCTGAAGAGTGATTAAAAAGTCTGTTGCAAAGTACTGCATAAGACTAAAACTTTAGAATTAATATTCAATCTGATGTAAAAAAAAAACAAGAAATAGTGTCTTTATTACACTTTCTAATACAAAAGTGTTTATACACAGATTAAGGAGAAATTAAAAGTGTTAATTATTTTACAAGTGTTAAACATGTAATGGTATACAAATTCTGAATGATTTCAATTCCTAGCATACTGTACTAAATAGAACTGGTGCATTAGGGATTTCCTTTAGCAACAGTATGTTTAGTGGAGTTTTGCTGCCCTCTACAGTCTTAATAAAGAATAAATGCTGGCTGATTGTTATAACTTGCTACAGAAGCAGTTCATGCTCTATAAATCTGATTTACCAGGTCTATATATTTGCTTGCTGGGCCTATAATCTCTGGCAATCCAACAGAAAAGATCAAAAGTAAATGTGACGCACCAGCTTATGCATGTAAAGTTCATCTGCATACATGTCTTGGGACTATGTACACAAATTCACTCAGTCAAGCATACATAGGCATGGTTGTATCTGTCCATTTGCAGAAGAATATCTCCTTACCTCATTCAAACAAGTGAACAGGATTGTAAAATGTAAAAAAAATATATATATTTTGTAACATTCTTCTGTTTTGGTTAGCTTAATTGAGCATGCGTATTATGAACTAGTTCTAAATTCCCAGAGCTTCGGGAGCTGTACTGGCTATAGTGAATAGCCCGTACATCAGCCCTTTGGTTCGCCTGAACCAAAGGGCTCCGACGGCCGAAGCTAGCCAAAGGATCAGCCGGAGCTCCGACTGATCCTTCGGCTAGCTTTGTGAGTAACCCTCTATATATGTTCCAATTTCTCCTGAGCCAACGTCCCAAAGCAGAAAGTCTTAAAAACCCTTCCTGGGTATGTTCCAGGAGAAAATGGGCTCACCATTTATACTGCTGTTCAATTGGGTGGACAAACAACATGCCTCTTAAGGCCCAAGGAAGCGCATGAGAAAGTAGAAACAGAAAGTCAATCACTTCATAACCAAGTCAGGGAGCAACATATATAAACATTGGTTAGTCCAACCTGGGAAAAAGTACTACTGTATGACATACAGGACAGAAACCTACTGCAAGCACTTCCTTAAATGGACTGTCCCAATGATAGCACATAGCACCATACCCTGCCTGGGATTCATTTTTTAGCTATACTACTATAGAGAACAGGTTAATTGCCTGACATTTTCCATACATTATTATAGGTTACTTAAATTGACAAACTTGCCTTATTTTACAATGATATTGGGAACACTTAGGGGGTTATTCACTAAAGAGCCGAAGGATCCAGTCATAGCTTCAGCTGATCCTTCGGCTCTCTACGGCTGCCTCTATTCACAATAGCCCGTACAGCAGCCGAAGGCAACCGAGCCGAACGCATATGCTTCGGCTCGGCTGAGCCATAGTGATACCTGAAGCATGGAGAATGGCCAGCCGAAGCTGACCGATCCCCACCAAATGACAGCTGGGTGGAGACAGCTTGCTCTGTCCAGTTGTAACGACAGATCAGCATCCCCAGATGACTTTGGGACACTGATCTGTCAAACAATAACAACTGGGTGGATCCGGCCGTGCCGTGATGTCACAGCTAGCTCCTCTCAGTTGTCATTCATTGGTCGGGACCTGCTAGAAGACTCTTGCAGGTGCCGACCAATAGGAAACAGTTGTGCTGAGCTAACTGTCACTGCTAGCTCTGCCCAATTGTTTTTATTTTATTTTTCTTTTCTTTCAAATATATTTTTTTAACTCTCCTATTTTTAATCATTTTTAAAATAATTTTTCAACCTTTTTCTTTCTTTCCACTTCTTTTCTATTCTGCTCGCTACCTTGGAGGTACCGAGCAGAATAGCCGAGCCGAATGCCGCTTGGTGCAGAAGGAGTTTGACTCAGCCGATCCAACACAGGGATTGGCTGAGCTGAAGCTCCGGCAGCTCACTCACTGCCGTTTGGCCCCTATGAAAATAGGGGTGAACGGCAGTGAGTGAGCTGCCGGAGCTTCGGCTCAGCTAATCCAGGTGTCGGATCAGCTGAGTCAAACTCCTGCTCCACTTCGGCTCAGCCAAATATGCAGAGCACGTTCGGCTGACTGAAGGCAGCCGATGGACGGCTGATTTTAGCCGATGTACAGTAAAATACCTCAACCAGATTATTCTTCCAATGTTACTTTTTTTTTGTTTTACCTTTCAGAGATGATCCTGAAAAGACCTTTATTAAATCTACAGTAGATGGCTTTTGTACAGTACCAGCAAGTCAAGTCACCCATGTACTACAAGCATTCTAAAGAATGGGCTTCTTTAAAGACCTAATGATATGAAGAGCTTATACATCCCAGGTTATACTGCAAACATACCCTGGCTCTGACAGACTCACATTACTATTTATATCAGAATAGGAGAGTGATTTAAGTGGAATCTTGGGTGATAAGACCTACAGGGACATCTGACCCAATATTTTGAAATGCTTAATAAATGTACTGAGGCTAAAATACCAATTAAATGGTAGCTTATGCTTTTTCACACAGGTCATTTTTTAAATTCCTACAAGATCTGTTTCAATAAAGCTGTAGAATGGACACGCAAGGAATGAAGCTTGAATTGTGAAGCTGTACATGATCTTTTACCTCACCACACTGTTCTGGAAAGCTTCTCGTTTTAAAGAGAATCTATAATGGTTTGGGGGGTCAGTTTTTTTCAGTTGTTGTTTAAAGTTTACATGTTGTTAAGATGTTGTTTTGATGTCTATATACAATCTTTGCTTTACAAATAGACATGCTATACATGATAAAGGATTCCCAGAGCACTTAAGAAAATCCCTGCTTTAAAGTTGTAGAGTTCTGTAAACTTTGCATCAAATAAGCAAACTAAGAGCCTAAAACAAGCTGAAAAAGGAGTCTAAAGCTACACATTCTGGCTCAAAAAGGTGACTGTAGATTATTAATATGAACTATTTAAAATGTAACTTACCAAAATAAATAAACAAACAAATAAATGTAAAACATGTTTTTGTTTTTTGAAGCCCTGCCCATAGTAAACAAAGAAAGACATTAAAAAAAACTGCAATACATTAAGATTAAAGGAGAACTATGGGGTAAGTGTTTTTCCCCATAGTTCTCTTTAGGGTCCTGTGACCCAAAGCTAAGTATATAGCAGGCTATTACAATACTGTTGACATCCACCCAGCTGCATGAGTGACAGCTGGCTCTCCCTATCTAGAGTCAGAGCCAACTTTGCCCACCCCTCCCCCGTCCGTTCTTCCACTCAGCGCTGGAGGATCGGAGAGGGGAGTGGGGGAATCTATGTGGGGAGCGGTGACTGATAGTCAGTGAGCAACAGTATGTGTTCGCTCACTTCCCAATCAATAGAGCCGACAGGTCCCCTCTAACTATGATGAGTGGAAATCACTCACCTCATAGTTCTCCTCTAAATGGTTGCATTACTTTTCTCTGATTATGTTATCAATGTGATACTAAATATGGTTGATCACATTTATAAAAATAAAAAGTCATCCAAATTTGGTGAAAGGTAGAGAATATAATTTGCTTTACAATGTTAGTGGAAGACCACTAGTGTGATATTTGCACAACACCCACTTATGAGTTAGATTGGCCCCACTTGAGGTTAAACTGCATGCTTCAAAGTGACACTAAACTTAGGAGTTAAATCTTACAAATGTGTTCAAGCACCTTAACGACTAACAAAAATGTATCTTATTTGTGCATCATTCGGCTTTAGATCATCAAATCATCTCTGAATTTGTGCTTACACTTTCATTCCCCATGATCCCTGTGTGTGCTGTAAAGTAGCCCCCACTCCAAGCTCGCTCCCATGATGAAGTAATCTCTCATGTTTAGTTTACTAATATGTACTGAAATAATTGAGAAGCCTGATACAGAGTTGGATTCAGCTCATATTTTTGCTTTTAGAAAATGATCCATAAAGTGGCCTTCATTGTGCTTAGTTTTTGTATAAGTAGGATTCCATATGGAGTAGCGAAGTTCAACATGATGGCAGTAGCTGGTGAGCGGAGAATTTGGGACAGGAGAATACAAGCACAGGACTACTCAGATAAGATGCATTTGATTATCAGTCTATTTATGAATAACTATAGTTCATATATGGGTAGTTTGTAGTCTATTTGTAATACTTAACCCTTCTTTTTCATCCTTGATTACCTAACTAACCCACTAACCCACTAATGTAAATAGTGATTGATAAGTCTAACATATATAAGTTAAAAAAAAGCCTTGTTCATTCCCTCTGCCCCCCTTTAATCCATAATTATAACCCCTGCCCGTTGCTTTATGTTGAAGGCTTCCAACTTGGTTTCATAAACTGATAAAGTGTATTCACTGTACTATTTCACTATGACCAATCAGCTGTCTTTTTTTATTTGCTTTTTGTTACTTTGTCTACTGTTACATGCACTTTTAAAACCTCAAACATTTATAAAAATGTATAAAAGCATTGCAGTCCTATGTCTGCACAAAGCTGCCTATTGCAACACCCATCAAAGCAACCTGAGGGCATATAAAATGCCGACAGATACCAGCCCCAGATGAAACAAAGTTCATTCATCTAGCTTGTTTTGCCTAGCCCTGGCTCGACTAGGTTTTTGAAGATGATAGTTGAACTTGATGTAGATATGCCTTATTCATCCTAAACAGTTATGCTACTATGAAACTTCATGTTATCCTGTTCTGGATAGAATGAAATATAGCTTTAGAATGTATGAGTTTAGAGTTTCTATAAAACAGATATACTGTGCAGATCCTTGTGCCTATGTTCCTGACACAATTTTACATATTTATAGCATTACTTCCATGTATGCTGGATGCCCTCTTTATTTGTTTGTGTATTTTACCTATTGCTTCAAGCGCAGTGTAAGGTGTATACATAATCTATTAATGGTAACACAACAGACAGCACCATAGTGAATATCTTTCAAGTAGAACAAATATAAAGTCTTGCATTCATCTGTTAATTCTCAGTAACTCAGGCAAGGATGGAAGGAATGAGGTGGTCTAAGACGTTTTACAGTGGAAACTGTCAACTGTTGAAATCAGCTGGAGCTCCAGATATGGAAATGTCTCATTAACACATTATAGAGCTTAGTATATCACCTCAGAGAGCTAAGTATCCCAACAAGTGTAAATAAAACAACAGTTTGTAAATAATATAGTACTCTGTACCTGCAGAAAAAGTCACATTTCCCCTGTTGCTTAAAGTTTGGTGTATGCACATGCCCACAGAAATACATAACATTTGTAGGCACTGTAAAAGAGACTGTCATGTCCCGCAGTTTTTAACCACGTACAGGGTCAGAGTTATAGTTTGGAGACCCTAGTCAGCCAGCTGACAGAACATCACACTTGTTAGTGGGATGTACAGATAAAGAAGCATCTCCTCCACAAATCAGAGTATTGTCCATATTGCCATTAAGCTCATTTGTAGCCTCTACTGAGCCGCCATAGCTTCTGGTTGGTCATTCTCTGATTGGAATCTGCCAATTATACACAGGTAAAACGCATCAACTGTACAGTATTTTTCCCCTATTGTGTCTGCTTTTTAAAAGCCTCCCCTTATTTGTGGGCCTTATAAATTGTAAGCCCTGAGAGTTGTACCTGTAAGAATTTATTGGGAACTGACCAACTATATGGAGGTCATTTGTTCACATGCTAAGTGGTCATACTTCCTTAATCTGAAAGGGTACCGAAAATGGAGAGCTTCTTATCATTTTATTAGAGACAATCAGATTCTTGACTGACCATTTGCATCTGACATGTAAATACATGCCAACAGTTTATTTTTGCTTAGGCCCCTTTCACACAGGCTGATCAGGAGAGGATCCGTGCACTGATCCTCTCCTGATCACAGCAGTACGGATCATATGTCACCGCTGTGACATCCTCCTGCATGCTTCTACATGTTGAGAAAAATAACATGTGGAAGAAGAAAGCCAAACAGCACACAGCTGCATTAATATGCAGTGTGCAATATAAGTATAATGAGTAAAACGTTAGACAATCGTGTCATTCTAACTTTAGGTTTTTATGTAACTTAAAAAAATTAAGTGTGTAATACATTTTCTTATTTTGTGCAAAGAAGCAAACACATACATTTTTTGTCATATGCTGACCAGTGTTAATGAATGTAAACACATGTAAACTGGTGGAATAAGCTAATGTATAAAAAAATGGTAGAAATTAAAAAATTTGCTATGGACATCAGCATGCTTCTATATGCTGAGGAATATTACTCCCAGTCCGCACCACTGATGACTGCTTAGCACCCTTATTATAGTTTACTTTAAACATGTGTTTGAACAAGGCAATATAAATAACCAAACAAATGTCTTACACACACACACACACACACACACACACACATATATATCTACTGTATATATTCCAGCTCCTAAAATACCTACCACACTCACATGTACACATACATAGAGTGTACATAAAAACCCCATTAATTTCATTGGATGTTTTTACAAAACATAATTCTCATTCTAACACTTAAGAATTGTCTAATCAGGGCAAAGTGACAGTCTCTTGAAAATGTATTTAGCACAGTTCGCACCTGTGCAATGAGTCTTTACTGACTTGAATAGAGCCATAGACTAGTCATAATTTACTGCACCGTTCTAATCAAGGAGGCTGCATTTTTAAAACAAAGTAAATTAGGCAGCTGGAGTAGGGTTAGTATAGTCTAGTTTAGGGGAGGTGGGAGCATGGGTTAGCAAAAGTGGATATAAGGTGTCACGCGTCTTTGAAGCATTTACTGTTTTAAAATGTTGCAATTATATCTGAAATACAGTTTTCTTGAAATAAAAACTAAACACATTAAACTGGAACTCCAGACAAAACATTTTGTTGGCTTCTGATAGAAAAGGGAACAGATATATCCTTTGTTAAACTGTTTTTGCTGATTCCCACCACTTCCTACTGGAGCAGAAAGAAAGGAAATCGGCATTAAAAAATCTTACAGAGGTTCTATCAAGCTTCCACTCTAAAACTAACAAAAATGTGTTGGCTGATGTTTCACTTTAAAAGAAGATCAGACATGGCTCTTTAATTGGTCAACACAGAACAAGATAAAAACTCTTGAAAATATCCTCATTTTATTGTCAGTTTAAATTTACTGTTAAATCAGCCTTTATCCCTTCCATATGAAGAGTTTGCCAACATGATATTCTGAGGTCTAAAGGCCATAACATGTCTTCAGGAAATATTGTGATTTACTGTGTTTAGGGGGATTTGGTTTAATCCAGAAATTGGTGGGATTATTAACCAAGTTAAATCCACATGCTTATGTGCCAGGTTAGTTTTAACGGTCAGATATATCTATCAATGGAACTTTGTGTTGACTTTTATGTAGCATAATGTACTGCGGCAATAGAAAATGGATTTCTTTACCAGTGCTGGAAACACAATTGTAAGGAAATCCTAAATAAACACTCCCATTATTTTAGATTGCTGGCCTCAATGGAACCAATAGTTTGCCTTCTTCCACTATTATATTATTACATCTGTGGGGCTGGTAACTTTCCAAATTCTGCCTTCAGGGATAAAAGACAAGCAGTGCCTTCTGCATAGCTTTGATATGTGATTGCAGGGCAAAAATCATCTAATTAGTTTAATAAATTCAGTATACAAAATGGAACTCAGTAAAACAAATAAATACTCCTTTTCATTTGATTTACTTTGATTTTGCCATTAAGCATATAGTTTATGAAAAAGGATAAAAAGGATAAGTCATGTTTACAAGCATAAACATCCTGTTTTGGATTTCAGCAACAATAGGCCAGGACAATTATTATTATTATTATTTCTATTTGTCTGTGATGATAAATATGACACATTTTCTTTCACAGAATGTGCCAGTGTGTGGCTGGTTATAGAAAATATGATTATATACATGCATAGTAGCAGGTAGCCCTTTCCAATCATTTTCAAGGTAATAGTCAGTTGGCCTGGCTTTTTTTTTTTTAACCAGAGATAAGGCCAGGACTGTTTCTCCCCTACATAAAAATAATATGCAGGCTCAGCCAGCAAGAGCATGCACTTGAATATCATGATTATTTTTAAAAAAAATTACATTAGGTTTTGCACTCATTGTAAATTGATTGGTGTTGTTTGCTCCAATTTCCCAATATCTAAAGCTTTTATCCACTCCCTCTGGGGAAGCCTTTACAGGTAAAACATGTTGGGGCTCATGACATCTATATAAAGTTTAAGCATGCTCCACCAGCCTTTCCACCAATTTTTACTGCCCCAGCTGAGACCACTGACCACTCACCGCCCACACCACTCTATTGGTGACACCGAAAATCCATTTGGTGAAATCCATTTAATTTCATAATGTAAACAGTAACACTGAGCGGATCACAACTTTATTTGAGTGTTATATTCAAGTACATTTGCATGTTGCTATGCACACAGGACTGTGCTTCACCTTGCATCAGCATTTGTGACACTCTATGACCGGGTTGTGTATTACATGGATGTAAGAGATATCAGCAACTATGTGTGAATGTATCATTCCCCTGATTTTGTTTCAGTCTGTCTACACACCACTGTGCACAGAGGACTGAGATTTACATGCATCCATATCAACACATCATGTTATATGCAGGAGGATTATTTTGTAGGGGGTGTCTCCTATTCAGTATATATCTGAATCCTTCTGTGGTTGCTGGAGTTTTACCAGCACATGGATATTCAAGATACCTGTGTATCTTGAGTGTGAAAGAAAACATTTCTTTAAATGCTGTTTTGCTTTCTTCATAACTTATATAGCATATACATATTTGACTATTACTTGCCATTTGAGGAAAGGACAAAGTTAAAAGTAGGACTCAAGCCAAGAGTTTGTTTTTGGATAGAGTAGGGGAGGATTATAACCCCTGTCAGCTTTTTCTTGCCCCCTGTGTCCCATTTAGGAGATCAGGGGTGTACCTATATGCTCGCTGTCTGAAGTGGGTGGGTTGGCATGCCCGTGATGCACATTTCGGGGGCATATATTCTATTCTCCTTAGCTCCATCTAGTGACGGTAACGTATTTATATTGTATAGCGTGGCTAGTAATTCACACTTACACTTGTTTTGGGTGCACATCTGATGTAGGAAGGGATCCATTTTTAACAATACTACAGTCCATCTGGAATTACTATGCTTTTATATATGTGATATATATGTGATTACTGGATAGCGATCACACACACACACACATATACAGAGGGGTCAGAGAATCCACACATAGATACAGAGGTGGAGCTATCTCCCTAACAGAAAAGGGGAGTCATCTCTCACACACAAAACACTGGGGGGAAGCAACCACACCGATTAACACACACACACCTGGACAGGAGATCAGCCAACCCCCACAGGACAGTGACAGAGATACAGAAAGGCTCCCTGCACATCCACTCCCCAGTAACTGCACTGTACCACCTACTTGTATGATACCCCACTGTGACCTCCAGACTCTGCGAGCCCCCATCCCCTTAGGCGGTGACCATGTGGCTGGACGCTCCTAGACCTGAAATCCAAATGGAACCTTACAGGTTCACTGGGAGTATACTGCCTAAAATCTGTGCTGTTTTTACTCTTCCCCTATTGTTTCTGCTTTCTGAGTCACCAATCATGTTCAGACTTCTAAGGCAGGTTTAATGGGTAAGTGTTGTCACTCTAAAGCTACATGATCATGTGTTTCTATGCATATTCCATGACCGGTAACTTTTGGAACCAACTGATTAGCCCAGTGTGTAATTTATATAAAGGGGCAATGCGAAAAGGACTGACATAATAGTTCATATTTACAACTATTCATGATGAGCAAGAGCTCCAATAAAATCTTAGTTTTTTTACATTAAAGAAAGCTATGTTAATATTGTGGCTATGGATTACTGCATTTGCATTACACAAAGTGCTATGTGCTCCATGTTTTTACCAGATGGTGGGACTGATTTACTAAAGAATAAAAAATTACTCAGTTTATTAAAAAGCGTTATTGTGACTGTGACAAGTTTTGATAGCAACAAAGTGTCCCTGAATATTGTTTAAAAATTGTTGCCAACTATGATGCTACTTCAGGTTTCTTTACAATTACAAAGCCGATTTGTAATTTAAAGGGTACTGTACAACTCAAAAGGTAGAAATTATATAATATTATCACTGGTGTCAGATACACATACAGTTCACTGTTGTTTATAAGGATGTTTTTGTCACTTGTGCATTATATTATTTTCTTCTGTAAATTGCAAAGTATCACCCGACTACTTTGTTAGCAGCTGCTATCCTGTGCATTGTACATTAGATTTATATTTGCATTGCTTTAGACATATTAGATTTCCTTTTGCTATATTACCTTAGATGGACAAAGATTGTAACGGCTGCATATTACTTCCCTCTAGCACAGGCAAATGTAATAAACACCATGTTCTACATTCCTTTGCTGCTTCAAATATGCTTTACACGCATGTTTCATAATGGCAACGACCCCCACACTAAGTAGAAAATAAAATTACCTTGTAATTTAATAAGAGCAATAATAATAACAATAAACACTCTTGGTGGCTGATATCTCTCAGTATTTAAAAAACTCACAAAAGAAGAGCTAAGAAAATAGGACTTACAAATGATCAATTATGAAAAATAATCCGTCTAGTGATGCGGGGCTAATGTGAGAAGATGGATTGCTTGCCATAAACCAATATCTCTGCTGTTTGTTTAGTCTAGGTGTAATTTTTTCTATTCTAGGGGGTAACTTTGAATGATTCCTAAACCACATTAGTTTAATATAAATGTACTTGTCACTCAGGTGTACAGTACAGCAGAGGAAAATGTAGTAGATTATGCCAAGTGTTATGCGACCATGCTGATATTAAATTTTAACCAGTTCAGCAGATATATTTTAAGGATGACGATGCCTGAGTATGTACAGAAAATGTCACAATATTTTGTCAAGGGGATGGAAAAGATAAAAAAAATTAGTGTAAATAAGTTGTGTTTCGCAGATGTGTAGAAGATGGGTGGACCTTAGATTTCCAACTATAGTTGTAGGTCTACCTTTAAAAAAATAATGTACTTAAAGTCAACCTGTCACTTTGCCCATATAGGGCAAAATAGTAGGTTCTCTTAATAGACCACCTCCTCTGCTACTAATTCTTATAATTCCCTGTGTTAGATTAGTGTATGCGTGTGTTGTAACTTACAAAGCGTTAATAACCTTCTACCCCACCCCTGAGAGGCACTGTTCTTGGAAGACATGCACTGCATAGTGGGAAGAATGAGAGCTGGTCACACACCATTCCGGTCCAGTGCAGTCAGAAAAAGTAGTGCACGCAATATGGAACGCACAGAGGATGGTATGAACTAGCCGTAAAAGAGTCAAGTTACTGAAAAAGAAACAATGCAGGTTTGCAGTTGATATCTAATGCACTGTCAAAGCTTGGTCCAAACTGCCTGGCATGTATGGGGTTAGTGAAGTATTTACATTTTATATCCACTGGTTCTTCTTCCAATGTTAGTAGAGGAAGATAGTCTGCACCAAGCTGACCATTATTTGCCACATATCTGACACTGACTTATTGAGTGCTTGCTCCTACTAACACTCAATCAATCACCCTAAGATTTCAATTCTATGCAGCTCATAGAGGCTGGGCAATAGATATTAAGAATGTTGTTGAATACAGCTAGATAGGGAAGGAATCAGGAAGCTGGGCAGCATGTAATGACTCGCAGCCCAGCTTGCTGATTGGTCAAGAAGCTAGCCAATCAGCAACCAAGGCGGTGAGTCATTACCTGCCCCCCGGCTTCCTGATTGGGTAAAAAGCTGGCTCCATGCTTCCTCGTCACCTGGTGATGAGAAAGCATGGAGACTGCTTCCCGGCTAATCGGGAAGCTGGCTGTGAGTCATTACACGCTGCCCAGCTAATCAGGAAGCCGTGTGGTGAGTCATTAAACGCCACCCAGCTTCCTTAATGGGACTTCCGGTATCAGTATTCGGTATTGGAGAGTACCGAAAAAGTATCGGTACTCGATACCCAAAAACCGGTATCGGTGCATCACTACCTTAGAAAATATACTGTATGCCTACAACAAGAAATATATAACTCTTTTATAAAGGAACTTCACTCACATTTATTGTGAAGAAAACAATAACACTGTCATCGCTATTCACAAAAGGGTGAAGAGTTTGGAGAAGGCAAGAGTGAACAATCTATGCCAAAATAGCTGATGTGGAACAAATTCTCCAACTCAGCTCGCTTTTCAGTTCAGCTATTTTGTCCTAGATTGTTCACTTTTCCTGCCTTCTCCAAACTCTTCACCCTTTTGTGAATAGCCCTGTATGTCTGAACTGACAATGATTATCACTATATATGTATTAGCTTTACTAGGTATTATAGCTGCATAGATCCGTGTTCAGTGTTCCATTTAACTAGCACACAACATGCTAAGTTTTGCTGTTTTTAAGGACTTTGTTTTTTTCAGAGCCAATCAGGAGTCAGTAGTGGATTTCTAACTTCACAAACAGTACAGCAAAGTAGTTTGATGAATTAATTCCCACTATAACTAAAATGTTGCCACACACACTTTGAATGCTAAAACATCAAATTAAATCAACCTTAGTTGTATTAGTATAATATATTCAGATTATGCCACACATTTGTCACAGAATTTGCAAGTCATCTTTAAAAAATAGCTACAGTATGACTTCATAATGATTTATCCAAGCAGCAAATAACATCTGGCAAACAACTGTGAACACAATGTCAGTAACTCAGTCTCATGAAAGCATTCAGTATGTTGCAGTGTTAGTTACTGATTTAGAATGACCAAGTTGGCGGGGTTTGGGAAGACATAGAAAATGTGGCTACAGCGCACTCTTACACAAAGGCCACTGTACAAGTACTTTCTGGAAGCCCCACAAAGTACATAAATGTAAAGAAATAAGAACACATACAAATATTTAAGTTATAATTGGTGGTGAGAAGTGAACAGCTAAATGTTTAATATTCAACCAGGTGACTATATTTTTTTAAAGGGCATAAAAGGAAAGTAACCTGACCAGCCACTTTGAAGGAACTTGTGATTTCACGCGCCTGTGCTTCCACCATGTGTCCTGCTATCCAGACTTTCAACTAAAATGCTAAACAGGTGTTTGGAGCTCAGCCTGTAACCAAAATATTTCCCCTTATAACCTGTGACTCTGATAAGGCTCCTTTCGGAAATATAGTGGTTACACATTCCTGTTATACCTTTAACAAACTACTATTTTATTCTAGGCAAGCTACACAATGCAAAAGCTATTTGTACCACTCCTGTACTAAATTACAGATAACGTTACAACAAATTTGTTTTCTCAAAAAATCACTGAGGCCTAATATCCCCAGAGTAATGACAGCCTTGTCTTTCTTAGAAACAGCCTGGCATAATTTTCCATCAAGAAAGGTCTACTTCCTGTCACAATAGGGCTGTTCTTAAACTACTGAATGGGATACGGCTCAATTTGCAGGTGTTCAGGTAGAAAGGTAAGAGGGTGTTTGACCCCTGGTGGGCAATTGTTACATTGGAATGTAACTTAAGTCTGTTCATGTGGATCATTCCATCGGATAAAGCTACTGACTTACTGGAGTAAAATCAAGTCAATTCATACAGGTGATACAGATACAAAATGTGATACCACCAAGAGATCATTATACCAGCAAAAAAAGAACAAGCGCTGCGTAAACTACTGGTGCAATAAACGTAAATACCTATAATAAATAGATACAATAAATATTCTTTACAATTTAAAATAAAAGTGAAATATATTGTGTTGTATTATGTTAGACCTGGGAGTAAAAAATGCCTCCTGATAATCAAAAGACAGAAAAAATAAACGTAGGATGACAAATAAACCCTAAACAGGGCAGATTTAATCTTTTTAGAAAAATCTGCCCTAAGAACACCACGGGAAAGACTGCTACAGTACAAAGAGAAGAAAAACCAAACCAGGATCCCTCTTGTAGTTACCTACAACCCTACTCTAGAGGTAATACGCAAAATAATCAAAGATCTACAGCCAGTACTCTCAGAAGACCCCATACTTAAAGAAATATTCCCTCAGCCCCCAATACTAGCATTCAAGCAACCACTGAACCTGAGAAGAAAATTGGTACGCAGTAAGCTGACCCCAGAGCAGGCGCAGTTTTAAGAACCAGAAGGTGTGTAGCACTGGGGTGAGGGGTGTTTTTTGTTTATTATTTTTCTGAAATCTTTTTTATGGCAGGACCCTTTTCATTGTTCAGTTAACAGGCTGAGGATAAGTGCTTAACCAGGCTATTCTGTTTAACTGCAGTGGGCATTTCCCTTATTTTATAGTGTTACAAGTCGAACTGGAAAAATGTACTTAGTTCTCCATTTTTTAAAGAACCTAAGAATACTTGACTACATAAGTATTTACAGAGAGAAATAACCAGAGAAGGATCCAGCATGTCAAATAAGGAGTTGAATAAATCCACAGCTGAGATGGGATAAACCATTGATTGGTCATCCATACCCAAAAGCTTCACAAAGGCACACATACACTCCATATCAATACCATTTGGAGTTTGCCAAACTCCAAGTAGGAGACAGTATACATGTGTAAGATAGTTCTTGGATCTAATTAAATCAAACCTGAATTGTATGACCTTAAAGTAAAATGTAATGTGTGCGGGAAAGCCAACATCCCTCATTGCCCTCAGAACCCAATCCCCACAATAAAGCAAAATGGTTAGAGCATCTTGTTGTAGAGATGCTTTCCACTGACAGGGACTGAGAATTAGTCAGGATTCAGGTCAATATAGATGGAGCCAAATATTGGACAAATCTAAGGGAAAACCTGTTTCAGTCACAAAAATACATTGAGCCTAACCACACAGCCAAAGCTACACTGGAGTAGTTTAAAACCTATAACTGGAGTAGTTTAAAACCTATAATCTGAATGTCTTAGAATGGCCTGTTTAAAGGTCAGACATTGACAATACTGGCAATCTGTGACAAGACTTCAAAGGTGCTGATTACCAAATGTCCATAGCCCTCTTGATAGAGCTAGAGTAAATCTGCCCAAAAAATGCAAAATCTAGATATGAACAGCTGGTAAAGACTTACCTAAAAACTTACAACTGTTAGTGCAGCCAAAGGAGGCTCTACAACTAAAGGTCTCACCAGGTAGGCAGAAATGGAGAGGTCTTAGCATTAAAGTCCCACTCTACTTAAAATCTATAATCAGTAGTCTTTACACATATACCTTTAATAATGTTAGCTCCATTTACCTTTTAGAAGCATCTTCCATAAAAGACATCCCTCGGGGTCTCTTTATATGTAATTTCCTGTCTAGGGGACCACACACTTGTGAATGCTCTTTGGCAGGGTGACTGGTCCTCTTGTTGTCTCTGCGCCGTCTGATCAGCAATTTTACTGACCTCAGCACCGTTGAAATGGAACAGTTGGTGGTATTATAACGGAGCAAGAACTTCCTGACTTCCTGTCTATCTCTATTAACCTCTGCCCAGTTCTGCCCACCCCCTTGTGTCATATAAGCTGGTCTAAACCCATGCAATGAACACCTGCAACTGTCACTACCATCCCAGTGCATGATGTGATTTGTAAGTTTATGTGGCACCTAGGTTAGAGGAAATGATGTGCAGCACCACAGAGTACCCCCCAACGTAGTCTGACCACATTAATATATAGGAAGCTGGTTGATAATGTCACAGGTACCTTTATGTTGGTTTTTACAGTGATTTTACTTTTCATAATAAAAAGCAGGCCACAAGTAATGTAAAGAGAGTTAGTATAATGTTTGGGAGGTTTGTTGTTGTTATACCAGAGATCAGCTTTAAAGTCCTCAAATGATGTAAGTACCATCACTATTCTGTCCTGCTGGAGAACCTTTCTTCTTCTACTGTTCTTCAGTATTTGCTTTTTTAATTTCACTTTTGCCTTCTATTTCCCAAGACAATCCACTAACCACCTGTTACAAATAGTAATTTCCTCATTTAAATATTTATTACAATGCAAGTCTATGATAATATGGATCATTTGATTGTTTTTATTGTATACGGCAGCCAAACCCTAAAAATACATAAGACTTAAAATACAGTAGGTTGACTTAATGCCTCAGATTCCCTTTAAAATCCATTCCAGCTTGAAGGCTAATATTAGATATATGATGTGCATGCTTTTTGTTTTTAAGCTGTCAATACTGCTTTTACTATTTTTTCATGTTCTATAATCCTATTAAAAAAAAGTGCCAGTTCTACGGAAAACCCAAAAATAAATAGGCAACTGCCTAAAAACGTAAACTGCCTTGATTATATTGCTAATTATGTAAGAAATTGTAGTTATAACTTCACCAATGGTAAGCTTACTAAACCACTAAAACTGAAAAAAAAATATTCTTATAATTCAACAAAAAGTATTGGTTATTTTAATCTAAATTGCAATGAGCCCCTTCAGTTAATAGTGTTTTATTACTCTGATTTCAGCAATCATCAGGATAAGTATATTTTTTCAAGATATTCTTAGCATAAAAACATATTAACTCGCAGGTAACATGAAAATGTAGGAGGGTAAATGTGAAACAGAACTATAATTTGTTTCTCATTTTCTTGTTATACGAGGTAATTGATCCTGCCTAATAAGATGCTTTATTAGTATTTTATTTTATCGATCCTATTTGAGTTTTTTTACATTGTGCTTGTATCTCTGGTATTAACATTTCTGAAACGAAATTAGTTTTGAAAAAATAAAAAATCAAATGCGTTGGGGAATTGTTGTTAATATGGCTTGATAATCTTAATCATTACATCGAGGAAATTATATTGTATTTCACACAATAATAATTTGACACTTTTATTAGCTAAAAATCCCCGGGCTAACAATGGTGCGTAAGGGATGTGTTAATTAAGAGTGCCGCAAATATTAAAAGTGCCTGCATACAAATTCTTCAATCATCCTAACAAGGTGTTCTACAGTAAAGGAACTTTAATGCATTTCTTCCTGGCCAAAAAATGGGGGGAAAAATGAGTAAAATGCAATAAAGTAAGCCATGTTACATTCCAAAATAAATTATACACTGGATTATTTTATCCAGCCAATTTGTGTGCTGCTACTAAATTAGACGAACATTGAGTACCACAGATGTAATTGGTTTACTGTAAAAAGCTGTTTAAAAGTATTTAGTGGAGACTGTATGATTATAATAAATCACTTTCTGATCTGTGTATAGTGTAGTATCTTTTAAGTAGTACAATGTAGTTAGTGTTCACAGATGTTGATATTTAGTAGTATGGGTATCTGGAAAACTATTTCTTTTGACAGAGAAAAGTGCTTGGTCTATAGCTGGATATATATTAGAAATCCCGGCATTAACATGTGGTCACACAGCAATGTTTGCTGCAAATTAAATTTGATGAACATATCTACTGCCTCTTTTTTAATATGTTTTAATTACATTTTTAAAAATGACATATAAAACACAGAAGACTTTTCAAACAGAAAAAGATACAGAAAATAGAAAACTAAATGATGGAACCTGACAACAAACAGCAATATTGCGAACATAGGTCTTTGTCACTTCGATAAGCAACAGATAAATCCTGAGGTACAAACATGAGATATGACTAAGTAACAGATGAAGTGTAGGAACAATACAAGAGACCCAGTGACAACCTATGACACCAAAATAGGGCCACAGACCAGAAGACTGGACAGCGCACAGTGAACTTGTCCTTCCTTTGCCTACTTCATCTCCAAGGAGGAATCAGCCCAACCACCTTAAAAACACAATGATAACACAGATGGAACATTGCATAAGTAAACCAAGAGAAGAGGAAGAGAGAACAAAATCAGAAGGAAAATATAGAAGACAGGAAAGAACTACTTGAGGTTGGAGGTGGATGGAAGTCTGGATGGCCATGGGCACCAGACATTCAGTGTATTGAGAAAAGTGCAATAAAAATGAACATCTACTCAATCTCCCAATGAGGATAACTGAGTGCCCTCTCGGACGAGGATCCAAATGGCCCAAATTGCAGAGAATTGAGAATATCTGTTGAGCCAGCTCTTCCGAGAGCATTAGGCGATTGAGTTTGTCAACTGCCCCTTTTTAATACCAACAGAAATTCACAGCCCCTCCCCCCATCCCATTTGAGATATCTACGATGCACCACCTCCCATAAAACATTAAACACCACAAAATAATGTATGATAGAAAGTCTTTGTGACAAATAAGTTGGGTGGGAGAAAAAAGCAAAAATGTAAACCTCCTAATTATTGTGCTGAATACTAATAACTGTGCTAAATTTTGTAAGGATTCAAACATGTCTTCCTCCTTCACACAGATACCAGAGACACGAGCAAGCAGGAATGACACACACATACTGTATTAAAGTAACAACTATTTAATTGTGGCTGCCAAAAACCTTGTACAGGGAGCTTGGCCCACACAAAGGAATGGAATCCCACATAACAGGTAAGGCTATACAGAAGCAACAATTAAATAATAAAAACTAACTAAACTCCAAGAGAACCCTCCCCATTCTGCTCTCTTGTATTTCCTCCCTACTAATGGAGAAAGTCAAACCAGACTACTTCTTACACTGTTTTCTTTGGCGGTCACCCTCCACTGGTGGTCCCATAAATGTGTGTCAGCTGTTTCCATTTTGTTTCCATTATGATTCATGGCCAAGTACTCTATTGTGTAGCAATTTTAAGGCTTAGGGAAGAAACAAACAAAGTAAAGCCAAATTTCAATTTAACATAAAAAATGTCGAAAGACTTAAAAACTGTAAAAAAAATATGTAGAAAGATTTAAAAACTGCAGATCACCTTCCAACCTAAAAGTGCCAGAGCAATTTTGCCGTGAAGAATAAACAAAACATGCTAGATTCAGTTCAGTGATACTGGTAGAGACTTCCCTAAATAGATTTAACTGCAGCCTGTGAGCCTTAAAAATATTGACTCTGGAAGTGAATACTTATAAAGCCAAATGTTTTTTTTGCTTTTTTTATAAATTGCCAATTTAAAATGTAGGCAATACCAAACATAGGGGTTCATTTAGAAAAGGACTAATGTATGTTCACCTTGCAAGAGAATTTTCACTTTAAAAGGGAATTTTCATGTAACTTAGTAAATGAATGCACAGGTTGGCCAGTATGCCCATCTTCAGAGATCCACGGATCCTGCATAGACTACACAGAGTTACCGCAAACAGGTTTTAGCGAAAAACAAGAAAATAAGTTCAGAATATATAACTATTTGAGGGAATCGGGGGTATGGCTGTGATTTAGACTGCACCAGTGGTGGAATGCTGTTTATCAACAGCCAAAGCAGTGTGATTCAAATCCTACACAACCATACATTTTCAGTCTGTAAAAATGTTTTTTCCCAACTAACGCATAATTAGCAAACATATTAATAACTTTATTATGTGTAAACCAAAACAATATTGGCTTAGTTGAGATGAAAAATGAAAGTCACTTGCTAAATGATAGTGTATCAGTGTTAATCACAGTTAATGTTCTGCACCTCCCCCATGAAACTTTCACTTGTCTCTATGACTTGAATATGGAGTAGCTGTAAATAGAGCCCTCTAGTGCTTCTGTCCGTGGCAATAATTGCATCCTCGTCACCATTGATTTCACCCTGGCTCTAGGCTGTTAGATATGAATGGCTCACTCAGAAATTATACTCTCAGTCAATAAGAGGTTTGTGCTATCTTAATGTTATATATGGAAGTGCATACATAATGCCATTAGTCTTCATATTACAATATTTAGATAAGTTCAATATATACTCAAGATTCATGAAAAGCAACATTTGTTTCTGATCATCATGCAAGCAAAGTGCTTCTTGTCAAGGTGATGTGTAATGCTTATTAACATATAAATATGCAAAAGTATGTATGTATAAGGATATATATATATATATATATAAC
>NW_017306730.1:406083-438143 GCF_000935625.1 Nanorana parkeri
GTATATATAAACACACAAGTCGAGAACAGAGCAGAGGCAAGACACTTGTATTAGCTCCCACCCACTCACATTCTTAAACCAGCCTAATTTTGACCCTTTAGAGTTTGAGGACTGTTTTAAATGCAAAAATATTAGACACTTGTCTGTGTCTGATCACAATTCTATGTTTATTCCATGATGTTTATCCATATTAGTGAGTCAGAAAATATTGAGGCTAAAGCATCACATTAATAGGCAGGCAATTAGTATTTTGAGAATAGAGAGGTCAGCAATGGGAGCCACTATATTTCTCATTAATTTTTTCACTGTACCTTCAACAACACAAAATATTTAATCCCTAACCTGTCCTCTAAAGAGAGACTGGGATTGATTTACTAAAGGAGTAGAGCATGTTCAATCTGTTAGGAAAGTTTCATTTAACTAATGATGTTGAGATCAGGCCTCTGTGGAGGCCAAACCATCACTTCCAGAACTCCTTGTTCTTCTTTACGCTGAGGATTTACGCGGGGAGTCATTACACGCCGCCCAGCTTCCTTAATGGGACTTTTGGTATGGGTATTCGTTATCGGCGAGTACGAAAAAAAAATTTGGTACGGGTGCATATATACACACACAGTATACTGTATACATACATACATACAGAAAGGGATCCCTAGTACTATGGGTTGGGTTTAGAAACAATAGTTGTTGCCTGTGGCTCATTTTCTTCAGAATGTTCCCTCCATCAGCACCCTGGGAGCCTAAAAGCTCTGGGTGCTTGTTGCAGTCCATGATGCTGCCTATCATAATTATGCTACCTGTATCATTCTGTGCTGCCCATTTAACACTTTCCAGAAGAACCCCCCTGTATGAAATGGTTACATGATTTTCTAGTTCATAATCAAAACTTATTGTCAGGTTACCCTGCTCAGAAGCCCAGCCAGCCAATCAGGGGTTTAATCAGGTTAATCAAGTCTCAGAGGTACCACTGCTGCTTTTCAATTGTTTTGTGAGGCTGGACTGCACCTGTATAACACCATTTACATGGGAAGTCTATATATTTAGTTTACTAAAGGTAAGCTCACTAGGCTAATAAAAAAGTGAAGCTGTGTTCACTTGAGGGCCCATTCCCACCAGGTGCGAGGGGCTGTGCTGGACGTTTTTTCCAGCGCAGCCACAGTGCAAGACAAGGCAATCTTCCTTGTTATGGATAAGCACAGCACACACCACAGTGTTGTATTATCTGCACTCAAAAAAGGGTTGCCACGGCAATGCGTTTCGAGGCTCTGCCGCTTTGTCAAGCCACTCTGGCTCCACTGTGGTTTTACGTACAATCAGGGGTCTCGTCGTTCTTTGTTCTTTGTCCTGCTACTAGGATCATCATCTTTGCCTACCCCGAGTTTCAAGCGCTACCTATGGTGATAAGTTATCTGGCTTCTTGATGAATGTTCAACATTCTGATCCATGCTATCATTTGTGAGTTAAAGCGTATTTTTCTCCATCTATTTAATCTCTATCCCTCGGATAATGTGTTAGGTGTTGTGCATTGTTTTTCTTTTGTTTGTGTTTTTCAATCTTTCTGGGTCTCTTTCATTGCATTTCAGAGCAGCACACCTCAGCCCATTAAGATCATCATTATTGAACTAAATATATCGGAGTCATAAACAATTGTTCGCTCGTGGTCATTGCCTTATTTGTTCGTTAAAAAAAAGTACTGCATGCCATACTTTTTATCAACGCAGAACTTAATGAAATGTCACTAGTGACATTTCAATAAAATTACAAAGAAAAGGAAACAGTGTGATGTGCTGGGATCGGCACATCAGCACTCTGTCGGGCAAAGCACGCCAACAGCTTTGCGATGTAGCGCAGCTGCTGGTGTGAATGGGCCCAATCATGTTCTAGCAAACACCTTGTTTGTTTGTTTTTTAATTCTCTAGCACATGATTGGGAATTCAAAGTGAATACCAGTTCCCCTTATTACCAAGTATCCCTTTGTAAAGTGAACATTTACTTTGCTAAGTAGCCTGCCTCTGCTTCTTTAGTAAATAAACCCCAGTGAGTTTCTAAGGAACTGTTGTAGCATCCAAAGAAAGTCTCTTTGCAAGGCACTAGTTGCCTCAGATATTGCATATAGTTTAACTACTTTCACTAGGGATATTAGGTGAGGAGCTATATATTGGTTGCTTTTACTCTTTTTTTGCTCACAGGATGTAAGTTTAATGACAATGGGCATCGTTTAACAGCGAAGAGGAGTGATGCTGGACCTCAGGGTGGTGAGCCTGCTAGAGACAGCACCAGTAAGGAGGTGGGTATAAAAGTTAAAGCTCCCTTTTTATTTTAACTGATGTGGGACAATTTAAAAAAAAGAAACTGAACCTGGAACTGGGCTTTAAAACAACGTCCAGCTTTCTAACAAAGTTGTTCTTTAACCTCATATAATAAAATATTGTGGACTTGTTCTCCTTTAAGCCTTCCTATACATGAGAGTTTGGTTGCAGTTGCTAAGCAGTGCAAGAGGACTGCTCCTCTGTTTTCTTAATATGCAATTACAGCTAATTAGAAAGTAGCTTACCTGTTGCTACGTCTGCTCTAATGTACAGGCCACGCTCTGAGATAAATATACACTGAGCAAATGTTCTTCCATTGCAACAACACTGATCAGTCATAAGCAATGCGTTTTAATTAAAATTCCAGCTCTTCCAATGGCTCACAGCAGGCTGTCTGTAGAGAAACACTGCCCTCCTGTGTACACATTTATCACAAATCAGCTTCGTTTTGTAGGGCACATAAAAAAAGACTGGCTGCTCTGGACGGCTATGCAAACACATTTTTTCATTAACAGCATCCACACTTACAACAAATGTATTTCTAATAATTTTCAGAAGAAGCAATTCACTCGCTGAAACTCGCAGAGTTTTCTGGAAGTGTTGCTGACTTACAACTGGTGACAATGACCTATTTAAGGTCATAAGAGTCTGACACAGAGAAACAGACAAATTACCCATCACTAAGCACAACATCTGTTAGTGCACTGTTTACATAGCCGCAGCAGGATGAATGCAAGTCCTGAAATTACTTGTCTGATCAAAGCCCTATTAAACACCTTTTATTTAAATTCAATGTGACGCTGCTTTTTTCTGGTCTCATCTCTGTCTCAGTTATTATTACTATTATTATCATTAATTTTATATTCCGCAGTGCTTTACAATGTAGGGGAATAATATAAATAAAATGCCTTCTATCTGGGTGATTACTTACTTACCTTGGGGCCATTGGGCTTATTCAGTAAGTGTTAAGAGCAGTGATGATATGAAAATTACACTATCAGTCAGCAATTAGAAAGCATTTTACTTTGATCTGATGATTGTTAATTCAAAGTTTATTCGTTGCCATGGGTTACAGCTTTTTGTGGTCCTTATTGTGCTCTATATTGCCATAAAGTGAATCTCTAGACAATTATTTTTAGAAAATGTTTTAGAGTAGGGAATGGTTAGATCTGTGTCAGTTTTTATTTTATTTTTGGCAGTCTTGTTGCAAAGATTTTCCCTCATTTTCTGCTCCAGAGACACAACATTGAGTGTTCAGAAATCTCTCCAAAAGTGAGGGGAAATCACAACAGAGATTTTATAAAGTACTCTTCCAATGCAGTGGCGCCCGGGGCAGAATTTTTTTTCGCCCCCCCCAATTATATAAACATCCACTGGAACTGTACCCCGCACCCCCACACACCCACATGTTTTTATTTTAATTTTTTCCAGTTTTTTTAATATTTTTTTTTATAAACTTTTAATTGTTTTAAATCAATTTTTATTAATTATTTTTTTATTAAATATTTTTATTTTTTACTTTACTTTTAGGGGCTTCGGTGAAATATTAGGGGTCTAAACAGACCCCTGATATTTCCCTTTTAAAATATAAAAAGAGATTGAGAACACAGAGTCCTCAATCTCTTTTTTTTATCCCCTCTTATCAATGAACAGGAATCCTTTATGAGTTGCCCTGTTCATTGATAACATGAGGACAGAGTATGTTTACTATAACTACAATTATGAATGATGTAGTGATGTGGTGATGTAGATCACTCCCATTCATTCATAATTGAGGATACAGTAACCATACTGCTCTCTGACATGTTGTTACAGGAGGCTGAGCGAGCAGAGCAGGGAGGAGAGCCCAGCCTCCTGTGACAGCGTGGGCTGTCTCTGCCCCCACACCGCTCTGCCGGACTGTGATAGGCGGCTGAGCGGTGTGGGAGGAGAGACACCGGTTCACGGCGGTCTCCTCCCGCAGCGCTTGGCCGGCTGTCACTTTCTCTCCTCCACGCTGGGACAGCGCCCAGCGGGGAAGATAGAAATCATGGCTGCGCCAACAATACGGCAGGAAAATGGCACTTTCGACATTTAGCCAAAAGTGCCATTTTCGGCCGGCGCTCCCCTTTAGCTTTACGCCTGGGGCCAGCGCACAGGCTGCCCCCACGGTTGTTACGCCACTGTTCCAGTGACCACATGAGATGCTCTTTGGATTCTAGCTGTAAAGGATAACATTAGCATTTCACTGATTGCCTTTACTTTTACTCCATCCTAAAACATTTTTTATATACAAAAATATACACCTACAGATAATACTTTAAGTGAGCAGAAATCTTAATATTATAAGAGTGGAACAATATTAGTATGATTCTGATAATACCACCCATATCTGATCAAATAACCATTAAAATAACAGACGCAAAAATATGTGGTCCAAACCTCTCTATCAAATCCTAATGGCTTGTTCAATTTTGTCATAGTAGCTACACCACCTAGTATTTATGATTTTAAAAAATAGTTTGAAAGCATTAGTGGAATGGTTGGAAGATGTCCATGTTGTTGCACTCCCTATATTAACTCTAGGGACTCTGGGGCCAACAGCCATTTTTCCTAATTCCTGGTAAGCAAAGATTAAAGTGACACTAAACTCAGGAGTTACATTTTCAAAATACATTCAAGTACCCCAACTATTACCAAACATGTATCTTATTTGTGTATCACTCAGCTGTAGGCCCTCAAATCATCTCTGAATTCATGTCCTTCCTTCTGGAGGGTGGCTACTTTTAATCTCCATGGTCCCTGTGTGTGTTGTAAAGTAGTCACCGCTCCATGCTCACTCCCATGATGGACCTCAATACCACTACAATTTAGTAAGCTAACCATGAGATTAAAGTCCATCACAGGAGTGAGTTTGGAGCAGTGGCTACTTTACAACACACACAGAGACCATGAGGAAAAATAGTATCCACCGTCCAGAAGGAAGGACAGTGTCAGCATGAATTCAGATATGTTGTTCAAAGTTAGGGTACTTGAATGCATTTTTCAGTTTTAACTCCTGAGTTTAGTGTCACTTTAATGGGAACGCACCAGATTCACATGTGAAAGGAAATATAAGGAGCATGCATCAGGTTCAAATATGAAAGCAAGGGTTTAAGAGATAAAATGAGACATTGATGAGGCCTGGTTTAGTCCATATTTATTGAAAAGATTTCTTAAGTTCTACAAAATAACCCAAATATAACTGTGTAGACTAAATGCAGCATATTCTAATAAACAGAAACTTGAAAAAAAGCACTTTCCAGTATAACAGCACTCTATGGTACATAGACAGAATAAGATTGATAGAAGCTACAAAATAAAAGTCAGGACATGCAGGTCAATGTTTGCTGCTTTCTGATGCCAAAGAAGATTTTAATGACACTTACTTTAATGGAAGTGATCTCTTCTACAGTTCAAGGTAGAATCTATCTAGTGAATAGGGGACAAGCTGGCATAATCCCCGTATGACTCTAAAGTAGGGAAAGACATCTTGTTTTTCAAGTGAAGAAAAATGCCACTCAAGTTTCTAATTGTCCTAACTATACCGAGGGTACTTTGTAAAAGCAATTTATGAATACCAAACGCGGTTAGATTAGTCTCCCCTTCATATTTCATGTTCAATGTTCCTCTAAGTAAAATATGCACATTCTCCCTCTCATTCAGTTATGAGCGCTACGTAAAAGGCAGGGGCACATTTTTTTGATAATGCACATCTTAAACTTTTCATTAAACAACCACATTTAAATTCTACCTTTTTCTGCACTCTGACATTTTTGTCTGGCATTTTCATTAATTTTGCGACATACATAAATGTAGCTGAAATGTTAACTGATCAATACTTTGTCTCTCTCATGTAGCACTAGAATACCATTCCCAGAGGAACACACAGCAGTACAGAAATTAAATGTGTAAAATATCAAATGTTAATGTTAAACACAGCAGCACTTAGAACGACGGAAAAGGCTAAAACAATTCCAAATGGACAGATGGTACCACAAATTATCCACAATCACTTTTAAAGATTAAAGTTTGTCCTGCAGAATAATTCACGGACGCATGCTTAAGTGTGTCCTTTTACTGATGGCTCAGTTGTCCAATTATTTTTTGCGCTCGTTACAGTGAGAAATGAAAGCTATGAAGGAAAGGAAAAGAGCAAAGACACAAGTGAGAGGGACAATGCTATGTGTCTTATAACATTAAATAGCACAGGGTCACTTGGTAAAGCAGAAAATGGGAAGCAGGAATAGAGGAAGTTTCATGCCATTGCATTTCTGTAGCCAAAACTGAATTTGTAGTTCTTATATCTTTAAAATTGCTCATTCCTTAAATTCTGATTGTTTTAAATTAAACGTGTCACATGTGAAGCAAGAAAACAATGTCAAAAAACAAAATATAACACTGAAGAAATCACTCCGTGTAGCACTGCCCCATGCCGGTGAAGGTAATTATTCAAAATGGAAATGGCCAGAGATTATTTTGCATAGAAAATTGTACATTAGTCCGAACACTCACAGGTAAATTAAGTAACATGAAAAGAATCCTGACACAACAAACAGAGATTACCAAACGTTTTATAGCCTCACTTAATCAAAGCAAAACTAGAAAACAAATTGCAGAACTTATACAACTTTAAACAAACAACCATTAGCTGATATGTTAGGGAAAAGAAATACAATTAAAAATATATATCTTACTATATGCCTATTTATCTACACATTTGAAATACAGAAATATATGCTTTTTTTTTTAATTTAGTTACAATCCGATATGCAAAAAAGAAAAAGTTGCCAGATAACCGACGAACAATCTATCTACCTAAAAGAACACACCACTGAAGAATGAGCCTGGCTAAAAGAGAACAGCAAAAAACATATTTATATATATTTTTTAAAAGAAAAAATATTGGAGGGGGAGGCAGGTAAATCCTGAAGTTCCCCTTTAAAACATCGGAACAAGCCAACTGTTTATTAATTTATCACTCACATATAATAAAACTGCAGTGTAATACCAGCTTACATCGCAACTATGTTTCAAAAGAGTGAACACAGGAAAGAGAAAGATTTCAGCATAATCATATAAACATTTTCCCTGCCAAGTGCATTACAGTAGGGGTTAAAGTCCTTGGGCTCTTAATCATATGTTTGGCACTGTATACTTTTTTTCAGAGACAAAGGTGAACACGTACCTATTGCACCACCACCATACATAAAAGATATCACATAAATTATAAACTACATTTTCTCATTAAAACTTAGTCTCACATTATTTTCTTCAGTGCATACCCAGAGATGACCTTTACCTGCTGCCAGTGAAGACCTGGCATAAGGTACATTATACGCATATGGCACTGATGTTCAATTTCTTCTCTTCAAATTAATTATAATTCTAACAATGTTCCAAGTGAAGGGAAGCCCCATCAGGCATATAGAGATTAAACTTCATTTTTTCAAATACCAAACCAAACCATATTACCTTAAAATGTCCTTGCATACTAGCTGAGTGAAACATTAAAGCAACAGTATCTCCCAAATAGGAAGGATATGGACAATGTCATCTGCGGCTTTTTGTATTTATCATAGCGAGAGGTTTATGCTGGCTATGTGATAGAAAAGATTAAATAAATTCTATGATTTCATTTTCTACTAAAAATGTAACACTTTAGCGAGAATATGGATAATCATGTTTCCCCAGTCACAGAATAATGCTGCAACAAAAAATATCATAGTTCTCTTACTAAAACAAACAAATACTTAATTTAAATGTAATAGATAATAGCGACAAATACATGAACAGACGGATAGATGGATATATGGGACAGAGGGATATATGACTTCTTCTATCATATGCCAAGATGTACATTTTTTTCTCACTTATCACCTTCCAGGTGTGTTATAACATGCCTCATGGTCCCTAGTTGTCTTCTGCTAGGACAATCCATAGAGTAAAGGTGGGTGGATGCAGAATAAAAGGTGGGTGGATGCAGAAGAAGTTCATCCTGTTAAAGCCCCACTCTAATATGACACCATTCCCAACCCTCCCTCTACAACCCCTCAAAGCCATCCTTTTATTTTTCCTTACCTAGTGAAGCAAGTTATACTCATAGTAGTCTCCCCCTCCTGGTTCCTTGACTGCCTGTCCCCTGCCATACCCTTGTGATGATGCCACAATTTGACATGTACCACCTACCTAAACATTATTGCTGACCAAGTACACTGATAGCCGTAGCCTCTTTCAGCAGGATAATGCACCCCACCACACTGCAAACATGGCTCAAGAATGGTTTGAGGAACACAACAATGAGACTGATGTGTTGACTTGGCCTTCAAATTCTCCAGATCTCAATCCATTCGAGCATCAGTGGGATGCGGTGGAAATACAAGTCTGATCCATGGAGGCGCCACCTTGCAATCTGCAGGACTTAACTAGTGACACATAAAACCAAAAACACAGATAGACTGATGGCCATATATAGATAAATAGATATTATTTTCAGTTTGGTATAACAATATATGCCGTAGCATGGTATAACTTATTTTTATTGTCTTTGAAGGTCTGGGAATTAAAGTATGTGCTAATTTGTCCTCTCCTCATTAATTGTTGTGCACCAGGTTGGCTAGATGACATGTATAATTTGCATCCCTTTAAAAAAAAAAAAAAACAACAGATGAGATAATTATGTAAGACAGTAGAGGATTATCATACCAAGAAAGCAGCAAGACTCCTTTGGGGTGAGTCCCAATCAAAGCAACTGTTAATGTAGTAGGCAGCATTGATGAGCACCATGACACAACGCTTCATGCGGATAAAGTTCCTCAGCAGTAACTGTGAGAGAGATGAAAAGATGAAAATATTATCAGAACAATTAAGTCTCAGAATGACCTGGAAGGTTGACAGCTCCTTCTAGACAATCAGGCTTAAAAGATGTGTTTTAAAGCAAGAGTTGGGAAAGGTTCAACAGAGGGATCAGTTTAAATCAATAGAGAAAAATAACTAGGCTCAAATTACACATACAGCTCCCTGAAACAAATGGTTACAATGAGATGAACTGTTTATAGCATAAAATTGACAAAACTAAGCATGAAAAACATCATTATTTTGCTGCTGGAAGTGATGCTAGATGATCATAGAGATATTATAGTTAGAAGTTACCATGCAATCAGATGCAAAACACAGGCCAGCTGTCTGGAAGAATACTTTTAATGATAATTAAAAGTTGGAACAAAGACATAGAAATGTTGTCCTTTAGATTTTTAAAGTGAAGGTTAACATAGCAGGGTTATAAGGTTATAAGAAGGTTAGTCATAGTGGTGACTACATCTCCTGACATTTTTAGGGTCAACCACACATAAAACTCATATTTCGGTTGCTGGAATGTCAAATTATATATTTATCTCTTATATTACTCGTTGGTATATCACATTCCCTGATGAAACACAACACAAAATGAACACATAACAGGGAATCCAATTTCAAGGGCATTGTACTTTGTGGCCTTTGAAAGCAGGTGGGTATAAAGGTTTTTTTTCTAATCCTTGATAAACTTTACTTTTTACTATTTTAAAGTGCTAAGGAGATACAGGAAAACATTTAAAAAGGATCCTAAAGCACCACCAACTGGCTTAAAAGGTGAATGCAGAATATTAAAGGATACCTTTTGCAAAAATTGCAAAAATGTAATATTTGCATTCTTCAAGCCTAGAAAGCATTGCAATCGTGATCACTCGATCACATCTGCAAAGCTCAGGCTTCTGCACATTTTCAAACTGCCAGAGCTCCTACGGAGGTACAAGGTTTCAGTTAGGAGAGATGGGGGGGAAGGACAACTAGACCTAAAACCTAATTAAATCACTTCATACGGTGTCCAGCCATCCTCGCTCTAGGTAGCGCTGCCTATATTCCCGCATCTGCTACAGCAAGGATGGCTGGACGCCATATGAGGTGATTTAATGCAGTTTGAAGTCCAGCAGCCCCCCTCCCCCCCATCTCTCCTAACTGAAACTCCATACCTCAGTACAGCAGAGCTCTGCCAGTTTGAAAATGTGCAGAAGCCTGAGCTTTGCAACTGTGATCGAGTGATCACAATTGCAATGCTTTCCAGGCTTGAATGCAAATATTAAATAAATGCATATTTTTTAAAATATATTATTAATTATGCATTTCTTTATTTTTTGCAAAAGGTGAACTTATCCTTTATTATGTATTATTTCTAGTTTACATTTTTTTTTTGTCCTAACCACAATAAAAGGAGTACATTATGCACATAACCACTGTGTATTCTCTAATAATGCCTAATCCTCTTCTTTCTTTGCAAGGAGAACACACAAAAGAAGCACCTCCATGGCTCAGGAAAGGAAAGAGCCGAGTGCTTGCCACTGGGAGCACATTCTCACTGGGAGCACATTCTCCTTTTTGAGAATGGTTGCCAATATAAAAGATTGTTTTGGATACAGGGCAATTCAATTTGTTTAAATTATTAGGCTGTCTTTTTAAGGGCAACTATGCACAGGGGTGTCCCGAGGCACGATGTCATCCGGAGCCGGTACTGGGTAACACCCCGCTATGACGTCATCGAGCATATGCATGATGTCATTGTGCAAATATGGCCATCTTTGTTATAAAAGCCGGCAGAGAGAGAAGGGGACGTTCACCTGGTGGGATAAGGTATGCCACTGAGTCCCCTCCTCTCTCCAGCAATTATTGGGCTTTTGATCCATGACTGAGTGCCCGACTGTCAGTCATTCAATGGTGTCACCCATGTGCGGGCCGCATCCCCCCTAGTGACGCCACTGACTATGCACACATCCTGGCCACCAAATTACCTTTCTAATCAAAGACTGTGCTGCAAACATACAACTTTGTACTGGGCAAACTTGCATATGTGTGCCTATGAGAGAGGGAAGAAGGGTACTGAGGGTATCAGGTGTCTCAAGGTAAACAATTACAATTGTCTTTTCCCCCAAACAGGCTTACTGGAGGGAACTAAAAAGATCAAGCAAATTGCACCTTCGGAGATTGGAAACACTCTATACCTTTATTATCATATTATAGTACATATAACAATGTGTTTCAGTCATGTGCATGTATTAACCATTAGTAAAACATGACTTAAAGTGACTCTGTCATTTTAACAGGGGAAAACAAACTGCTGACAGGTATGATGTACAGACAGATGCCTACACATTATTTCCAAATTTTTCGGTTCCACTGCTCTGCACAAATGCCAGCCATTCTGATTGGGTAAAACGTTAGCATTACCTGATATTTTGCCCACACCGTCCCACCTCCATTCATTGGCCCATCACTATGATGGACTGCAACATCTGCCAATAGCAATGTGTGGAAGGAGGGGTTGTGTAAGAAGCATTGCCCTGCATTTACGTGGGGCGGAAGCACTGAACACTTCTGCAGGTAGGTGCAGGCACTTCCATGTGCCTGCATTTAACACGTCAGCAGAGTCACGTTAAATTTCATAAAAATCATTTTACCCTCAGAGATCAATAAATTCCAGTTACTATTGAATATGAAAAAATATGAAAATTGAAATATGAAAACTAACTACTAAATTCTGAAACATTGCTTTTCTGTGGATAATTTCAGTAAACCAATGAGTAGATTTAGGTAGCTAACACAAGAACTTGCAGTCAGATATTTCTCATGAAAATCTACTATAGAAATTGTTTTATTTAGATATGGAAAATGCAGTTTTTTTTTTTTACAAGACAAATGTTTAGGACTGCCAATGCATACGTTTTGCAAAATACCATGACAAAATATGTGTTTTTACATTTTGTGCATTTGATTGCAAGTGCAGACTATATTATCTGATTTTGCATTTTCACATTTCATAGAATTTTTTTTTTCATCAGTCCTTACTAATTTTTCAATTTAATTGACTCCTGCTTTCAAATTATGATTTTACTCCATGTTAGAAATGGATGGTATAAATTGATTTGCAAAAGATTGCTGTCTATCACATTCTCAGCAGGTGCAAAGTATGGAACACCTTGCTCGGGGCTGATTTGTAAGTTGCTTCCTTCCACCCTGTTGGCTCCCTTAATTGCCCAGGTTCAAGGACAGAAATGAGTGAGATGTGACAGTTCTGGGACAAATACAAATTCCTTTATAACCCATTGCATGCCAGAATGCTGCAAACCATTTAATATATCTGAATCAGTACAGAATCTCTTCAGGAACCCATAAACATGAAATGCAGTATATCTTGCCCAATCCAGGTAACTTTGGCATCAATCTTTATATCTATGAGGATTGATATGATTTCTTGTGGGAGCTAGTGAATGCCCAAACAATGTTTGTGAGCCAACTGCTATTGTTTCCCCAAAGATGGAACCCTTCCCTACCTTCCCACCAGGGGTGTCTCACTGCACTTCATACCCTGCAAAAGTGTATGTCAGGGCAACATAAATACAATGCAAGTACAGAAATTCACCCGCTGCTTTTTCATTAATCCAGTGTGTAATTTCCTATTTGAGCTGAGAAAACATAGGGGTTGCTTTACTAAAGGCAAATAGGCCATTTACTGTGTAAGGGAATTATCACTTTGCAAGGGAATCTATCCTCAGCTTAGTGAAAGAAGTGAAGCTCTGCTGACTTCCATCATTCAATCACGTGCAAGCAAAATTACTGTTTTGGGTTTTTTGAATTTTCCTTGCACATGATTGGATAAGTGAACAGCATATTTGCCTTTAGAAAATCAACCCTATTGTTTATAAAATCCTAACCAGCGTTGTCAGCCCTGCCTGATGGACTACAGAACTCCACCTATCCCCCACTCTTTCTCTCTCTCCACATGCATACATTGATTTTTCTTTCCCAGCAAAACAATGTTGCTGCTTGACTAACAGGAGCCTATCCACACACAGAAGAACATTAATTAAACCAGTCATGTATTAATTAAAGAGCAATTTTCATGCAAAATGTTAGCATGACTCTTTGGGGTTTTTTGTGACCAAAATTACATATTTGATTCTAAATGAATGTGCAGCCAAATAGCGATTATTCTCTCTTAGACTGCAACTGCAAGCACCTCTTTTTCAAATTAAATAAATCTCACATTTGGCACAGAACTAAGAAGTGCAAAGGAGCACTTTTTTAAATAGGTGCAGATATTCTCATTTATTATGCAACTTGTGTACAGATAATAAATCTGCCCCTAGCTTGCAATGTAAAATATAATATGTGATAGGTTAGCAACCACAATCATTGAGGCGCTATTGATAAATGTCCCCCTTTGATTGTAGTGAAAGGGCTCTTGGAAGATGTAGTTCTGGGGCTTTTCTACATCAACAGCAACTGAGCTCCCTTCAGTTGCCCCTGCAAGAATTTTAAAAGTCTGGTGATAATATTACAGGCAGCATTAAAAAGCTGTTTGAGAGTAAATATGGGTCATGCATATGCAGCACTAATCCTTTATCATGCATTTTAAAGCAAAATCAAAGATTGTTCACTGGATGATCATGTGGCAATGACATGACAACTAATCTATTACTCTCTCCCACTAATCACAGAACTTCATCATGAAACAGTTGTATACAGTGTGAATACTGAATAACTTCATTCATGTAGACATTTGATTTATGCAAATGTTGATGATAACAGCAGCAACAATAATGATAATAAAAGTTACTATTCTACTTCAAGGTGTTTGGGCATATAAAAAGCAACAACAAATATTTTAACTGACTATACGCAGTTAATGAAAATTATTGCATGAATACAAATATCTGAACAATAAAGGAAATCAGTAAATAATTAATTAAATACTATTAAAATTATATTAACAGTAACAAAAATCCACAAAAAAACAAAAATATGACTGCAGTTTCGATACGGTTGTACGGTCTTTTATCATAGGGCCCTCCTTACCATCTTGTCTTGATTTGTATTGTGATTGTAATGTCTTCCTTATATTGTAAAGCGCTGCACAAACTGTTGGCGCTATATCCTATATAATAATAATAATAATGTATGTAGGTTTTTTCTTTTTTTGATAATAGCATATGGGACTATACATTGCTTCTCTGGTGGTGTAGGTATGAGTTGCACTGTGCATAACATAAAGATGCGATCGGCTGCTTTCTGCAGAGATGGAAGCCTTCCACAATGGCACTGCTAATAAAATCCACAAAAAGGGGATGGGGCTTTCTTTTAACCTAAATAAAGGGGTCTACAATGTCAAGACTAACCTTAATGCATTTATTGTATATATGTTTCTGTACACATGCCATAAAGGAAATGTGGACTACTCTTTGTGCTCATGCATGATTACTTTGGTGAATATACCCCTTCAGATCCAGTGTTAGGGGGGGCATTAGGAACTTTTAACATTCCATTTGAGACCGATGTATACAAAGTATAATTGGGCTATCCTTCAGCCACTGGTATAAACACCCTTAGGCATATAGCAAGCAGTAAAATATGAAAACACAGGAGGGCAAGAATGACAGAGAAAATTAAAGAAGCATGGAAAGGAGAAGGAATAATAACCAAAGTAAACCTGTCAGAAATATTGTATAAACCAGTATAACTGTGCTACTGCACGCACAATAAAGCTTGTCAAACTTAAGGTCCAGTATGCTACAAGAGAACCCAAACCCACTATCAATATGAAAATACCAGCTTTGTTACAAATCAGAGCCCAGACAAGCATGTACCCCACACCCCACAATCCAATGCAGGTTCCTTGGTGACTTATTAATACAATGCAGATTCCTCAGTAACCTGTACTTTTTTTTGAAGAGGATGTGCCAGAAACCTGACTTGCAGGAAAGTCAGCATCTGCATATTGCATTTGCCCCAAATTCAGGACAACAGAGACATGCTGAGCTAAAGTTTTACCCACAATTTATGATGCCTGCTACTGCATAATCACGCTGGTCAATACAGTAACAGATTTAATTTTGACAGGGAAAAATAGATGCACAGATATTGGTTCTATGGTAGGTATAGTATAACATGGCACTAACTTTAACAGGTGGCTCACTGTTAAGCAGTGCCAGATACATCTCTGTACTGTAAATGTGGACCTTATGCTCTATACACATTTAAGTGGTTTGAAACACCAGACAAGCAATCAAACCTATAATGGTACATCCAACACTGCAACAATCACTGTATATCACAAGGTCACATTATAAAGCATTGAGATACATCTAACAGAATGGCTATGGTGAGTTCATCACATTGTGCATTCCCGACATGGAAAGTTCACTGACACATAAGTGTCAATGTACTTTCCATAGTCCGCACATTATATGACTAAGCTCATGTAGACATGGCTGCTTCACTGCGATGATGATGATATGGAATTCCAGATATGGAATTAAGTGTTTGTCCCAGTTGTATCACAATGGGCTTTTTCACTGAGGATTTGTAACAATATGTGGTATTCTTTGTGAGTGTTGTATTCCTCACAAGGAGCCCGTGTAGGGGGAAATGTGTTAAGAGTGGGGCAGACCAGAGGTGGGACTGTGCAGCATGCATTATTAGCTTATCATAAAGCCTTTTATTGCAAAGACCCATTTTGAAAATGGCATAAATGTACATAATGTGGCAACAGAGATTTTACCATTTTCCTAAGAACTTTTTCTAAAACTAAATCTAATTGTATATGAATATTGTTACAGCTTATTAGAAAAATGGTTGTTGTATTGACAGCATCATAAGCATGTCAGCATTTTGGCAAGTAGAACAGCAGTTGCTGAAATAAAATAAATATGCACATAAAGACGTAAGTCCATCAAGTCCAACCTATTGCGTGTGTGCATTTATGTTTGAGCAGGTGTGTGCATGTGTATGAGTCCACGTGTGATCTTGTTCTTAGGCGTACCTGTACCCCTGTATGTTATGCTCTCCGAGGAACTTGTCCAAGAGTCTCCTGAATGCTTCCACACTCTTAGCTGAAATCACTTCCTGTTACCGCTCTAACTGTGAAGAACCCCTTGCGCCCTTTGTGGCAAAATTTTGTTGGTTTATACAAGAATATCATGTCCCCCCTTAATCTCCTAACCTACAATTAGAACATATTTAATTTTAACAGCCTTGTTTCATAGTTCAGGTCATCAAACCCCTTAATGAGTTTTGTTGCCCTCCTCTGGACTTTTTCCAGCTCAAGGACATCTTTTCTGAGTTCAGGTGACCAAAACTGGACCGCATACTCCAGATGAGGCCAAACCAGTGATCTGTAAAGTGGCAAAATTATAGATTTGTCCCTGCAATACATTCCCTTCTTAATGCAAGACAGGACTCTACTTGCTTTGTTCACAGCAGCCTGTCACTGCGAGCTATTCTTCAATCTGTGGTCTATGATGACCCCCAAATCCTTCTCCGTTTCCGACTTCCCTAGTGGCACACCCATAAGTGCATAGTCCATTTGCCTATTTTTAACTCCAAAGTGCATTACCTTGCATGTATCTACATTGAACTTCATCTGCCATACAGTTGCCCACTCCCCGAGTTTATCCATTCTTGTTTTACATAATAGACAGGGGCATTGCCTGGTCATTCCTCTGCCTTAGGCAACAGCTAAGACAGTGCTTATCTCATCACTTACACAAATCACTATAAATATGTTTATGACCGCAGCCCAAGTCACTGTTATGCTGAGACAATTATGGATACATATCATCACATATCATTAACATAAATTCACATTTAGACTTTTGCATAACAAAAATTAATTGATAATCTGTAATGCGTGATCTTACCTGCACTTCAGCTGACCTAATACTACTATTACTATGTCACCTTTAGAAGTAGCAAAATGACATCACCACAAACTCAGCATCTTTTCCTGTGTTAGGAGTTCATACAAAACCTTTGCACATCGGTAAATAACATGTACATGTAAATAACATGTTAGAGAGAAAGTGGTTTCTAGCTGTATACAGGTATCCATTCAAACAGCCTTATTCAATAATGAGTTCTGTGCCCAGGCTATGGACATTAAAGTATTTAAATATTTTTAACAAGCCACTAAAAGGTGTTAAAGAGGTAGTAAAAAGGCAACACAAAATTGCAATAGTGGGCCCCCGGGGAAGGTGTTGTTATAATGTGCTAGTATCCACAGCATACTAGCACATTACGCTAACTTGGAGGCGATCCCCTCCAGCACTGCGATGTCAGCAAACAACTCCATCACCAGTGCTTCCAACTTCTTCCAGTCTTCTTCAGCATCTGGCGACTTGGGCCGGAATGATGTAACTCCCACGCATGTACCCAAGAATTACTTTATCTCTGCACAGGACCTTGCCGTGCTTATGCGCACAAATGCTGATAGGCAGAGAGGAGCAATTATGACAGAAGAGATACAGGGGGTGATTTACTAACCTAAACACACGCACACACTAGGTGCGTGTGATTTGTACACAGCAAAACGTATTTATCAACCAAAAAGTCTCTAAAAGCATATTTCCACTAATGCCATATATGGAAAAATCATGCACATGATGCATATATAATGCTGCTTCACAGTTTAGACAAAAATGGTTAGCTCATGCATTTACATTCCTGCATTCATCAACGCAAGCAACACAACATAGAGCTAATTTACACAACATCACCTTGCAAATTCATGCAGGGCTTTGCACAACACACCTGCTGGGTGTGTACACACTACAAAGGTGTTTAGATTCCACCCATAGATCATGCTGGGAGGGAACACACTACAGAGGTGTATACATGTTCGTGGTGCGTTTATAAGGTTAGTAAATCAACCCCACAGAGTCTTTCCTGCCATAATTTTTTATTTTATTTCCTTAACATGCCTCCATCTATACCTTTCTTAATGATAACATGAATTTGGGAAATACTATAACACCACCAGAGGTGCTTAGAGAAGTAATTTTTTATTCACATAATCTAAATCTAATTTATAATAATAATAATCTATATTATCTAAATTAGAAAAGAAAACTGTTGTATCAACTGCTCAAACACCCCTGGTTATCGTTTGTCTCAACCGTCACCTGCACTGTCAACATCTCTCATGGCCTAATAGGTACGTCCAATTTTCAAGAGGTGGTGGGCTTGGTTGTGGCTGGTGATGGGATGGGGTCACAGCCAGACCATGCCTACTTTCTGGCATGGCCCCACCCCTAAATGTGTGGGAACTGCCCACCCACAGCCATGATCTATAGGTGATGCTGTGATTTTAGGACACAGCATCAGTGGGACAGAGATGTAGGCATCTATGTAAAGGTAATTTGAGTGGTACCTATATAAACTAAAATATCAACAGACATTGGTACATGGCATCTAAACCCTGATTATACCAATAATCATTAAATGACTACGTTTAGGAATAAGTTGGCATGCCTTCTGGCAAGGCCACATGGCTCCAATCAACAGCTGCAGAAGGTGATTAGGAGCTATGGCCTGAGGAGGAACCTTGCTCCACGTTTTTGTACTATGGAACAACTGTACGTACGTGTTGAATGTGCGGGGACTTATAACCTTACTGTCTCTCCTTATTGTCTTAGATACAGAGCACCGTCAATCAACAGATAATGTGTACCGATGCTTGCTAAATGCTAATTGTTCTGGTCATTCATGTTTATGAAAGCTGCCCATACCAATCCTAGTATGTGCAAAAGATATGACATATCTGATTAAGCAGTAATATACACAGTGATCATTGTATTATTCGCTATGGAAAACTGTCTAACCCCTCACTACACAGTGCTGGATATTAGCTTTGCCCAGATCTAGGAGAAGGTTTGTGGTGGGTTTTGTCATAACGTGATCAGGACTAGTGAGGAAGGATTTTATCTACATGTCAGGCCATTTACCATGCATAAATATAGTATATGTATTCAGATATGCAGAGAATCTAAAGTTAATGAATCACGATTGCCTGAATTACTGACCTAAATAGAACTCTAAAATATTTAGGTAAATCAAAATATTGCCTGAATTTTCCAGATTCAATAATCACTAATTAGGACAAAGATGAGAAATATGTCCTTGCCCCATTCTTGTATAATTATATCATACATATGAAGTGCTGTGCTTCCTGTATACATTAACATAAAGTGAGTGCACATAACACATTTATATACAAGGTTGTATAGAGCTGAATCATCAAGGATATTTCATACAAGATTCTTATTCCATGTAAATAACTAAAATACATCTTCACAGTACTCAGCATTCTAAAAACTAATAAAGCACAACCATTTCATGCTTTCCAAACAGTTATGACAAGAAAAGTGTCTTCTATAACGCTCTCAATGTCATAAAGCAGGAAAGCATTTATAATTAATATATTAGCAATATCTCTGTGTTGCAAATCTTATTAATGCTGATGAACATGCAGGGAAAGCAATTTGGGATGTGATGGCATGCTGTGCAAATAATGCAGCATGAGAGGATGTGGAGTAAAATGTGACAGTTAGAGCAAGACAAAAAACACAAATGTACCTATAAAAGTGTAACTCTGATATAGTGAAAAGCAAGTAAGTACTCCTATAAATATACTTAGAGGGCATTTACAGAAGTCTAAAAAGTGAAATCTACCTTCTACAAATTCTTAGCAAAGACCAAAATAAATAACTAAATGAACTTTACTTTAATTTACTCAACAATATATATTAGTCAAACGCCCTTATCGGCATGCTGGCTCCAGGCAGGTAGGCCAAACTAATGAAGCAAGTATGTCGGAATTATAGCCAGGTGTCTAGAATTTTAGAAGAAGACGTTAGCAATGGCAGCCTCCATGTTTTACTCACAAGTTTAAGCTGGCTGTTCACTAATTTAGATTCATACAATCTCTTTTTTCACCAAATGTGTACATACACTATTTAGTGATGACATGCAGGCCAAGCTGTTCAGTATAACAACAGTGACAGGCTAAAGCAAGCAAAGCAATTTTTGTGCGTGTGTATATGTGTGTGTGTGTGTGTGTATATATATATAACAAATCTTGTGTCTCTTGCTACATTCATGTGCCCATAAATTGGATTGAGTTGTGAGTATTTAATGATGGTGCAGCCCTCTCCACATTTGGATGCAATTAAGGAGGAGGGCTGGTCTCTTTATCTTGGACATATGAAAGAGTCTTATCTCTATGATTAAGCCCTGTGGGTGAAACGTGTAGAAGAGCGATATGGGAATATGTATGTGGTGTATGTGGTTTTATGGACTGAAATAAAGTTTGGATTCATACGGAAGTAATATTGAGGTAATATTGAGTGTGGCTCTTCTTAGATTGATATTGTACAGGTAGATGCAAGCCTCTTTTTGCCAGCACCTAGAGGATCCTCATTATATGAACCTGAATGCAGAATCTGAGCAGTGAGTGTTGTGGATTATTTGCTAAAAGTACTAAAAACATTCACATATTTGAATACAGTATTTTTCATGATTCATGTCCTTTGATGTGAACCTATGCCTACACTATGCACAGTAAAGCATATTTATATTCTGAAAAAGCAGCAAAAGCACTTTAACACAAGCCCCTATTCATCTCTAGCTATAGGCATTGTGGAGAAATTAATCTTCACAGTTCACAGAGGCACATAAATTGTAGCTCTTTTTTGATTACTTTCTATTGCACCAAAATTGTGGCACCCTGCCAGTCCTATTGTACATAACCAGTAGTCATTTATAAACTGACTATAACTGATTTTAGAGCCTTTGTTGTGATCTTTGAAAATGAATGACATCCTAGTACAAGCAGCTAGAGAGTTCAGTATTGTAAAGCTCTTTTACTGCTTGTTAAGAATATCTAAATAATTTAAAGGAGAACTATGAGGTGAGTGAAAATCACTCAGCCTCATAGTTCGAGCCGAGGTGTGACAATGAAAATGTCACATGTCGGCTCAATAGATCGGGGAGTGAGCGAACGCATACCGTCACTCGCTCCCTTCTCGATCATGTCCCTGCAGAGAGCCGTGACTGTCAGTCACGGCTCCCCGCAGGGTTTTCCCCCCGCTCCGATCCTCCAGCGCTGACCGAACGAACGGGGGAGGGGGCAGGCACATCTGGCTCTGCCTCTAGATAGGCAGAGCCAGCTGTCACTCAAGCAGCTGGTTAAATCTCGACATTAATGTCGGGATCCGTCCCCACTGCGGTGGACTCAGTATCAGTAGTGTATTTCGGTTTTGTGCTGCCCTAGGCAAGATTAAACTCGAGCACCCCCCCTAATCTAAATTAGTCCCACCCCTTCCTGTTTAAGACATTTTGCATAACCTACCATTTTTTGGCGCCCCCCTGGAAAGTGCCGCCCTAGGCAAATGCCTAGTTTGCCTTGCAGTAGATACACCCCTTCTCAGTATACCACGAGCTATAGCTCGCAATATGCTAAGCTTTGGGTCACGGGAGGATGCTAGTTTATGTCCCTTAAGAGAACTATGGCGGAAAACACTTACCCATAGTTCTCTTTTAATGTCCATAGTCTGGCCACAGGTGCACTTTAAAAATAAGGACTCTTTATTGAATAACGCTGTTTGAATGGATGCACATATACAGCTAGAAACCACTTTTTCTCTGACAATGTAGTCAAGTATTTGAAATCCGAGACCAAAGTTTGCTGTTTTCACCTACATTAGAATTTTAATGAAACACCATATTAATATATATATATATATATGTATGTTTGTTTATAGGACACATATATTAAAACTCCTGTAGAACATACTGCAATATCCAAAGCCATATTCACTTATCCTGACTAAAAAGCATAAAAAGGCCATTTTTATTACTCGACTCTCTAAATGACATATTTCACCCAATTCTGCAAACGTTTCAGGATCAAATATATCACAGAGTGTGCCTGTCTCTATGCACTTTGGTTTTCTCTGTGAGATCATCCTAGTTATTGTAAACCTTCCCAGGAGGATATTTGTCCTTATGACAACCTCCCAACCCCCTAGCATCAGATGTTTCCATACAATTCTGTTATTTACGCAGTCTGAGACAAGCATAATTTAAGTTATGATTGAGGTACATTGTCAGGGTGGTATTGGGAAGCCTTGCTCCCTCGTGAATTGCTTTGTCTCATTCTGATTGTTATTTTTTTTTAACACAACATTTGCAAAAAGTGGCCTTAATAATAGAACTCAATGCTGATGCAAGCTCTGTAAATCTTGAAATGCTATTGATATGTTAAGGTCCAAACAGTCATTCTTATAGCTGTTCTTTAAACAGTCCACAACATTTTAACTAATTAATTGTAATTTTTTAAACTTTTGCATGCCAAAATGGGAATTGTAATGAACATGAAAAATGAACCATATAACAAGTAGGGAGCTTATGACACAATGGAGGTGATTTATAAAAAGTGGAGCTCATAAGAATCAGGTCTATTTTATCTGCCACACTTCTACTGCAGATTAGAAAATTATACAGACGCCATACTGGTTGCTAGGTAAATTATTTTGTTTTGTTAATATTATTTGCTTTGGGAGAGCCATGAGTTTGCAACTGCTTTTTTGTTTAATTCAACAAAACTTTATTGACAAAACCATGAAGAAGAGGAGCGAGTGGCAATTACCGTTACACCAAAGTCAAATGCTCACAGCTTATTTACCTGTTTAGAAAGTCTGGGTTCTTCTTCAACGTATTTCTGTTCTTTTGGCATGAGCGTAGCCAGGCTGGCTTTTACCTGCACATGATATACGTTAGTTAGGAGACAACTTGTACAAACGACCAGTTTTTCTGCCTTAATTGTAATCTGTGACCGGCACATGCACCCTGATTGAGAATTCACAAAAGCAAATCGTATAAAGGACATAAATGTATAATACCAAGGGAGGGCAGCAGGCATGCATACTTAACAGGAGCCGTGTCACCGCTGGTAACAGCAGCTGCATAGCAATAGGCGGGGAGGCTGCGCCATGCCGTGGCTGTATCAGTCTCTTCCCTTTCACAGTGGTTTCAATAAAATGAAGGATAACAGTCCTAGACTTTATAGATACGTAACAAAAGCTTTTAAAAAACAGAGCTCTTTAGCAGCGCTGATATTTTTTTTTAAAGAATGAAAAGTTAAGACTTACAGCATTGAAAATCACATCTATTTCAAGATAGATGACCCCCTTTGTTGGCCCTGTCAGTTGCTTGTTTTTCAAGACGTAGGCTTTCTGTTCACCATTTTGAATCTGTGGGAAGAAAGACATGACAGCCGTCTGTCTCACAGTCTCTACTGAATACACTACCCCGGTCACCTTTGACCCCCAGCTGCTGAAACTGACAGGGAGCCCAAAACAACTGTGGCAATTCTGACAAGTACCTGTTCATTACCAGCTCGGAGCCTGTCAGGAGAAATTAACTACCGTGGGATTCAACATGGTCGTGGACCGAGGGTGTTAAATTCTATTTATTTATTTATTTATTTATTTATTTTCGTCTGACTGTGTAATATTTCTTATCTTGGTTGAGAACTGAGTGACATTGAACAGAGACTTTTTTTTCCTTATGGGTTGAGGGAGACATTGAGATGTATGGCAGGTGAAAGAGACTTACAGACAGTAAGGGTATGGCAACTTTGCCCAGGAAGTCAGCACTCCGGTCTCGGTCTTCATCATAAACTGTCACTTCAAGGACTGAGTGCATATCATTGACATTGCTTTACAAAGGAAGAAGAGAGAAAAAGAGAATACAGTTATTTAATGCACTCATTTTCAAACTCTACCGAATAAACTGTACAGCATTCCTAACTTAACTTTTATTTTATTACATTCCATCCCACTGATAAGTAACTGTGGTCATTTAGCATTTAAACCTCAACTGAATGGCCTTAAAGTGACATCCAAGTCAAAAATGCCCCCCCCCACTGCTGGTTTACGGACTTACCTTAAGTGATGCCTCTTGATCCAATCATCTTCTTTCCAGTAGTTTTCAGGAGTCCCTCCAGCACTGGTGCCATTCTCTGAACCAGCACTGACTCCTGTCTCTTCCTGTCCCACGGAGTCTGTGCGGGTGCACGCTGCTGTATTCACTTACCTTGTGTCTCTCCTCTTCTCCCTGCTGAAGATGTGAACTGCGCATGTGCCCGCCCCATGATACTTTGCGGCCACCCGAGAATCTTCAGTTCTTTGGACGGGAGTGCGCGGCGGAGACAAAGGTAAGTTTAAACCTATTTGGTTCTTTTTGTGTTTTTGAATATATCTACTGCTCGCTAGTAAAACATGCGAGGGTTTAATGATTCATTATGGGTAGTACACACCATCCTCAGTGCGTTCCAGCTCGATTGTGGCCGGAACACACTGGATCGCATTCCGGCCGGCTCACTATGTTTTGGGGCGGGAAGAGGCGTAGCGGTGCATTGAACTCAATGGCACTGCAGCCACGCTGCCACTGGCCGCAATGTGATCAGCCGCACAGGAATGTGTGGCACATCCGTGACCGGCGTTCCGGTCCGGTGCAGACAGAAAATATAGTGTCAGGTTAACCTGGCATTCATCTTTTGCTCTGTGTACCCTGCATCTTAGTCCCTAGAATATGGTGGGAGGCTAGTTTCCTGGCTCTTTTGCTAACTCTTTGGCTTTAATGATATCTAAATCACTGACCAAGAATAAATACTGTTAATCTGGAAATCTGACCTTTCACTTCGGTTGATTTACAAAAGGAGTAGAGGATAGTCATTTACCAAAGGGAATAGTGACTAAGCTTGGTAAAAAAGTGAAACTGTGTTCATTTTGAAAAAGTGCAGGAAAAAATAACAGATTTGAACTTGCAGATCATTGAATAATTTAAAGTCATATTAAAATCAAAAGTTTTTGAGATGTTTCAAATGCTGAATACATCACTTACAAAGGACTCTGCTCTTTAATGTTTAAAGGTTTTTTTTTCTGTGGAATCAGCTGGTCCTGATATCCTATTTTAGGGTGGCTCCTTTTCCTTGCAGAGTCCTATGGAGCCCCCCTTGTGTGTGCTAGCAAGCTGTGTTTCCACAAACACACAGACACGACAAGCCAAGCTGCTCCTCTGCTCCTCCCACTTCCTTTTTTCTTTTCTGAGATAGTAGATGAACAGTTGCTGGAGTCTGCTCTGCTCATTGTGATCTTGTACTGAACAGGAAGTTACAGAGCTGTTTGGAAATATGATGACTGTAAGTGCTTGGGCAAAAATTTAAATAAATACTTTACCTGGCAATGTATATTTGCTTGATCTGGATTCATTACTGAAAAAAGATTTGAGAGTTTAATACTACTTTAAGTGAGCACAGGTTCACTTTTTTTTTTTTACCAAGCAAAAATGTATCTTGCTTACTAAACATGTGATTTGATTAGTGAACATTTTCTCCTGCCTTAGTAAATCAAACCCATATTATGCCTGTTGCTGGTCTGCACTTTTAAGTATTTACGCCCGAAACTACCAAAGAGCAATGTCTTGAGGTCAGCCATGGCAGCCTCTATATTTCAAAATAAATCAATTTTTCTGCACCTAGCCTAGTAATATTTACAGCCAATTCTCTACCAGAGTAAAATTGGTTTCTGTACTAAATGCAATTACAATACACATACAGTGTTTTAAAATATGTAGTGCCAATTAACATTAAAAAGTACTAAAACATTCATATATGGAAACAACTTCAAAGTGCAAAATCCAATAAAAGTTAAAAGTGCCTAAATAAACATCTTGAATATAAATGTAATCAAAATGAACATCTAGGGCTTTAAAATGTGCAGTGCTAATAAACAACAAAAGTGCTAAAACCTTCACTTATGGAAACAACTTTCATACAACACAAAGTGCACATCCAAATTGTTTGATTTTGTAGTTTTAAGTTGTTTTCATGTATAAATGTTTCAGCCGCCACATTTTGTTCATACAGGATAAGTAGGGGGGCACTATGAAACTGCTCTGTCAGTAGTATTCAATGTAACTGACAAGATGGCTGTTGTAGTTTTGTAACTCCAGCACCAGAAGAACAAGAACTCATTCTATACACTTAAAGTGATATTAAAGGCAAAATGCTTTTAATCTATTTCAAATGCTGATGAAATCATTTACAATGAATGCTGCTTCTTGATGTTTAAAATTTTTAGTTTCCGGCAGAATCAGCTGGTTTCCTTAACACTGACCCTGATATCCTGTTATATGGTGGTTTATTTCCCTTGCAGGCTCCTATGGAGCTACCCTTGTGTTTGCTAGCAAGCTGTATGTATGTCCACAATCACACAGACACAGCAAGGCAAGCCACTCCCCTCTCCCCCGCCTCCTTCCTTCTCCCTGCTAGTAGATGAACAGTTGCTGGAGTCTGTATGGTCCTTTGTGATCTTGTAATGAACAGGAAGTTCAGGGAAGCCGAGCTAAGAGAGTTGGAGCCAGCTGTTCAGAAACATGAGGACTGTAAGGGGGTTATTCACTATTGAGCCGAAGCATACAGCCGTAGTTTCAGCTGATTCTTCGGCTATCCTCGGCTGCCGGACCCCTTCGGTTAGACTGAACCGAAGGGCTGCTGTACGGGCTATTCACAATAGCTCGTACAGCAGCCGAAGGTGGCCGTGTGGCTCACACGAAGCAGGGCGAACATGAAGGCCGGCCGTTTGCCTCCCAAAATGACAGCTGGCTGGCTCCGTCCAGTTGTTATTCATTGGCCAGGAGACTCTAGCAAGTTCCGGCCGATAGGAAACAGTTGGACGGAGCTAGCTGTCACTGCTAGCTCCCCCTAATTGTTTTTCTTTTTAAAAATATCTTTATTAATTTTGTAATGTTCCTATTTATTTAAATTGAAAAAATATTTTTCAACCTTTTTTTTTTCCTACTATTTTCACTGATTTTCTATTCTGCTCAGTACCTCGGATAGGGGCGAACAGCAGCGAGTGAGCGCAGCTGATCCAGATGTTGGATCGGCTGAGTCAAAGTCCTTCTGCACTTCGTCCCTCTGCACTTTGATGTACGGCTGATTTCAGCCGATTAACGGTTAAAATCAGCCGTACTGACCCGGAGTGATAGCTGAACGTCTTTCAGCTCGGTTATTCACTCGGCTGCCTTTGGCAGCTTTGTGAATAACCCTGTAAGTGTTTGGGCAAAAATGTAAAGAAATACTTTGCTGGGCCATGTATATTTGTTTGATCTGAATTCATTACTGAAAAAAGGTTTAAGAGTTTAATACTACTGTAAGGGTTCTCGCAACTTTCACCTAGGAAGGGTGAGGAAGGGTTAGAGGTTCTTCTAAGTTGTACTGCTATCTGGGACTCTATTCAAGAGATATACCCTCACTTCCTGCTCACTGAATATAATCTCACCAGAAAGGCAGTAAGGGTATCCAATGGCAACACAGACAAAAATAAAAGTGCCACTGTGACTTTTTATTGCTGTACATGTTCCTGTTGCAGATTTTCTCCTGTTATTATCATCTGATTATACTCTGCACTTCCTGCCCTAGGGTGACCATGCTCACTCACCATACTGTATCTGTATCCATCGAGGAACAGCCTTGTCACCCTAGGACAGGAAGTGTGTTAGGACTACAGAACACTTTTCTCCATAATACCGGGGGGGGGGGGGGGTTCTATAGTCCACAGAGAGAACTGTGAACAATACTAATTGATAACAGTCAGCAGAGGTAAAGAGTACATGAAGTTATCAGCTCAAGACATTTCTGGCAAGATCAACAGGTATTTCCCTGGAGTTTTTAAACAGATACAACAATAAATTCACCAGAACAAATAACATAAGTTCATTGTTAAGAGTTATATAAACTTAAATGGGAATCTTGACTGACCTCATTATTCACAAAAGAGTTCAGACCATGTATGTTAGTAGGGCATCTGCCTACAACTAAGTTCTAACAAATAACATATTTAATACAAATTAACATAAAGTAAGCAGACTAATTATTTTTATTCCCAGTACTTGCTGATTACAAAACTGTAACCAGAGATGAGATCATTTAGAATTTACAGGCAACAACTTATGATGTACAGATGAACAATGTGGGGAAGGGGTAGCTGTGGAACCCCAGACTAAAAGAGGGCTAGATTAAAGAGATGAACTTGTTATGGGTGAAAGGAAATGATGAAAGACAAATGCAAGAACCCTTGGCATAAAAGCAGACATTTCCTCTGATAGTAACATTTGCTTGGAAGAAGTTTTCATATAGTGCAATTTATAATCCGGCATAGGATAAAGGAGGAGACTTAGTAATTTACTTGCACACTATGCTAAAAGGCAATCATTCTAATTCTAGAATGGCCATTTCTCATAGAACTTATAAAAGCATCTTTGTTACACTGTGCATTTAGGTATTATCAACTATGTCATCTCTAACAAGTGCTTGTTTTTTTTTTTAACACATACACTAGGAGGTGTAGCCACTGGCCCTGTGAATGTTTGTAGAAAAGGGACAATTGTGTTATATTGTTCCTTAAAATTAGGGATGTACGAGTATTTAGGCAAGTAGTCGTGCTCACCCAAATGCTCCGATGCCTAGCCCAATACTTCCGGTATCAGGAAGCCGGGCAGCAAACTCGGCTTTCTTATTGGCCGGGAAGCCAGCTTCATGCTCCATCGTAACCTCATGGTGAGGGAGCATGGTGTCGATTTGCCGGCCAATCAGGAAGCTGAGCGCCGCATCATTACACGGCCCCCGGCTTCCTGATTGGCCAGAAAGCTGGCTCCATGTTTCTCATCACCTAGTGACGAGAAGCATGGGGATGGCTTCTTTGCTAATCGGGAAGCCGGGTGGTGAGTCTTTACATGCCGCCAGGCTTCCCGGCTAATCAGGAAGCCAGGTGGTGAGTCATGACATGCCTCCTGGCTTCCTTAAAGGAGAACTATGAGATGAGTGATTTCCACTCACCTCATAGTTCTAGCCGACCTGTGACATTGAGACTGTCACAGGTCGGCTCAGTAGATCGGAAGGTTCGCTCACCTCTCGATCCTGTCACGGCTCTCTGCCGTGACAGGGGGAGGGGCTGGATTCCCCTCTCCCCGCTCCGATCTGCCAGCGCTGACTGGCAGAACGGACAGGGGAGGGGGCGGGTACAGCTGGCTCTGCCTCTAGATAGGCAGAGTCAGCTGTCACTCACGCAGCTGGGCAGATCCTGACATCATGGTCGGGATCCGCTCCGGCGTCTCAGTATACCGCGAGCTGTAGCTCGCGGTATACTGAGCTTAGGGTAACGGGAGGACGCTAGTTTCTGTCCTCCCGTTAACCTAAGGAGAACTATGGGGAAAAACACTGACCCCATAGTTCTCCTTTAATGGGATTTCCAGTATTGGTATTCGCGAGTACCAAAAAAAGATATTGGTACTCGTACTCTATACTGAAATGCAGGTATTGGTGCATTGCTACCTAAAAGTCTAATGTATTATCAAATCTCATTTTGTAATGCAAGCGAAGAGATGGAGCTAAGGAGCATAGGAGAAAACAAATGATGCCCTATGCTCTTCAGCTCCATCTAGTGGTGATACTGCAGTATTACAGCATGACATTCAAAAATAAATTTGGCTTGTAAAGAAAATATAACAAAAATGTTTGTTTTTTGCATCTATTCACACAGAACAAATATTCATATAGATACACAGGGCCAATGACACTGCTTTATAAATAGACCCCTATTGTCTATTTATAAAGCAGTGAATCTGACATTCACCAAACATCAACTGTGAGTGAATATTTCCAGTACATGCGTTTTAAATGACAGTGATTGATATACCACCAGTGAATGTTTGGTGAAAGTAGACACTTTATAAATGTACCCCAAAGTAATTAGTTCTACTTATTTGACCAAAGTAAGCAACAATTCATGAATACCCATGGCTATATTATATGACATGAATTAGAAGATCTCTTGTGAGAAGAGAAGTTCAAAGGCAGAATGGAAATCCAGAATGTAATACAAGAGCCACAATGGGGAAACACATCATTTTCATAGATGGCTTTGCATGATTACTTTTTTGCCATTTTGTTTTCTTTCTTGGCATATTTTTGGCAATGAGCTTTGACTCAAGAGAGTTACACTATAGCACTTCTTGAGATAACTGTCAAAATGCATCCAATGACTTTATTCATAAGCTGCTGAAGTAGCCAAAACTATTTGCATACTGGGAAGATGCACTGCATCTAATTAGTCAATAGGCTTTGTACAGCTACCTGGTACAGCAAAAATGTATTTGTTCATTGGGAAGATATGGAGATCCAGTGACTCTTAAGATTTGTCTAAAGTTATCCAGACATTGACTTATTTTTTTCAGTTGGATGACTTCCACATAGTACAAAATGTCAGAGGTACAGATGGCATATGAATGGTAACATTCTGAGTATGAAAATTAAGTCTAATCCTTTTTTTCCAATGGCAAATGACAATGTGAAAGGTTTCTAACTTCATTCTCACCCAATTAAATGTGTGTATGTGTATATGTATGTATACGAGTGATTTTCCATTGTATCAAAAAAGCACCTGACATTTTTACATAATTTGTCTTGGTTGTGTGTTTATTTTTGAATCTTAGTAGCCTGTTATACATTGTTCTTTATAGCCACAGTTCCTGATATCACACAGTTTATGGGATTTGCAGTAACTGAAATGTTGTCAGCTGCTTAAAATCAGTGCCACAACCTAATTCCAAATCCCTGCTCAAGTATAAACCTAATCCTCTACCCTAATCCTAAAGGGTTATTCACAAAGCTGCCGAAGGCAGCCGAGTGAATAATCGACCCGAAGTGAAGTGAGGTGTTCGGCTATTCACTTAAAAGGTTTCTAAACCCTCAGTTTTTTGTGTTTTTTTTGCATATATCTACTGCTAGCAAGCAGTAGATATCTGCAAAAAGTAAAATAATTTTTTTTTAAATTGCTTTAAAAGCGGTTTAAACTTACCCCGGATTAGCCGCGCGCTCCCGTCCGAAAATCCGAAACTGCTTGGCCGCAAAGAATTTGGGGCGGGTGTGGTACCGAGCAGAATAGAAAAAGAGTTTTAAAAAAAAGTAGAAAATGATTGGGCGGAGCTAGCAGTGACAGCTAGCTCCGCCCAACTGTTTCCTATTGGCCGAGACCTGCTGTCATTACAATGAGAGCTCAGCAGAGTCGGCGGTGATATCACTGCAGGCTCCAGTGAGCGCTCATTGTAGTGACAGTACAGCGTCCCGTGGTTACCAGGTAACCAGGGGACGCTGAACTGTCATGAGAGCTCAGCGGAGCCGGCTTTGATATCACGGCCGGCTCCGCTGAGCTCTCATTATAATGACAGTTCAGCGTCTCCTGTTTACCTGGTAACCAGGAGACGCTGATCTGTCATTGCAAGTGGCCGGAGCCAGCCATTAGAAGAAGGCTGGCTCCGCCTAGCTGTCAGTAGCAGGCTTTCGGCCGGCCAATGGCTGGCCGTTTGGCCCATTTCGGCTTTCACCTCAGCTCAGTTGAGCTGAAGCATATGCCTTTGGCTCGACAGAGCCGCTCGGCCAACTTTGGGAGATGTACGGGCTATAGTAAATAGCCCGTACAGCAGCCCTTCGGTTCAGCCGGAGCTGTGGCTGATCCTTCAGCTAGCTTTGTGAATAACCCCCCTAATCTTAACCCTTTGCTATAACACAAATTTCCCCTGCCATGTTAGAAGGCCCACAGGGAGCCTTTTTGCTGAATCATCCATTGGACCAATGGCTTGCATGGAGGTCGCCACATACTTTTCATATTGAGTGAACCATGCCATTTTAATTGTACACCAATGACCAGCCTGCAGTTGAACCATAATTATAACAAGATTCAATTAGGAGGAAGAAGGTTCGGGATGGAAGGAATATTATTAGAATTTGTACTGTCAATAAAATTG
>NW_017306730.1:438155-448772 GCF_000935625.1 Nanorana parkeri
TTGGGATTTAGGAGAGTGAATTGTAGAATTGTTAATGCATGAGTGACTCTCAACAGTAGGTACAGAAATGTGTAAGAACAAGATACATAGATAAGAGAAGAGTTCAAAAGAGAAGGAAACAAATTAAGGTGAAGGAGAGCTAAAAAATACATAAAACTGTATGAGCATTAGGTAGCAGACTGAATGATTTCTTATTCACCAGAATTAATTGAATTCTGTTCCCCAGAAAGTTTGATTATTACATTAAAAACAGTCAGAATATCCGCCTACCCTTTATGCCATGCACTTTTACAGATTGTGATGCACTGCACAAACCTCCAAAAGGTTATGAATTATGGTATTTTCAGAGCCACTGCTTCACCTACCATTATTACCATCCATGCAATGATTTGTACAGACCACTTTGCATATTTTTGACCTAAAGCAGTAACTCTCAGAGCCAGGTTTTTGGTAATGAGAACACGATAAATCTAAAGTTTCCTAAAGTATGCCTAAACCTGAGAAAAAAGATGTAATATATTGCAGATGCGGTGGCTGAATTGTTATACAAATATTCTTGTTGATCCTACCAGAAATCCTTCTAGTGACCTTAAACCTTCCATCTGAGCATAAAACAGAAATATCAAACAATGTTATAAGCTTTCCCAACTATATTCTATGAATTACAGAACACTTCCCACTACATTATGGAGATGTGAAAGGGAGGTGTCTTGTAGTCCTATCCTAGAGTGACAACATTATTCCTCCATACAGTACAATGATTGAGCATTGCAGTGATGTGCGGTACCTTAGCTTCTTGGTGAGGCATTCCTCAAGCCCGCCCCCAGCACACCAAAGCCATACCCCACTGAACACCCCCATCCTGACGAAGCCCTGGCTAGTGTGAAGGAGGGAGGGAGGAGACAGGGAGGAGCCTCCCTGTCCCTCACTTGCTCGTCACTGCTGAGGCATCGAGATCGATGGTTTTCTTTTCTTGATTGGACAGCTTGGACCAATGACGCTTTGCCATTGGTCCAAACTATCCACAGAGCTCACGCCTCAGCTGTGGCAGCTCTTGCCTTACTATTTAGGTTACACAAGCAGTGGGGAAGTCCGCTGCTGTGTAACCTAACTACCTGTCAAAAGTCCGTTCAAACCTATGCCGTGCGATTAACTCACGGTATCGCGCAACGCACCTACCGGGTGTGTTGTGTTGCAGTCCCAGGTTCTCATGTGTCCCTTTTCTCATATAGAGAAAATAAATTGCCTACCCCTGCATGAATTTTAGGAGCAAGAGCAGCAATGATGTCCTCTGCATTTCTCTTGGTACAGGATTTTTTTAAGGAAGAACTCTGGGGAAAAATATTATTAACCCTTGCAGTGGAGCTACCACCGCACTGCAAGGGTTAACTGCTCGTTTTCATCTAGGGACTGAAATAAAACCTCAACCTTAAATATGGCCAGCTGTCACTGCGCTTCCAGCCTCTCTCCTCCTAAGTTCCAGTGATGGTATTGCCCTCGGTGTCCTCACGTCCAATACACGTTGTATTGGAGGCGATGACTTGAGGATCCTTAAACTGCTGCAGTGGAGGGTGAAAGACTCTGGAAGGACCGGTCTAACAGCAAGCTGTCTCTGACGATCAAGTATAACTTTATTTGCTTCCATAGACCAAAACAAGCAGTTAAAGGGTTTCTAAAGCCTGTTTTGTTTGCATATATCTACTGCTAGTAAGCAGTAGATATATGCAAAAAGTTAAAAAAAAACGCTTTAACAGCGATTTAAACTTACCCCGCCTTGTCAGCGTGCCCCCGCCCGAAAATCCGAAACTGCTTGGGCGACCGCAAAGCATCTTGGGGCGGGCGCATGCGCAGTTTGGATTTTCGGCCGGGAGACGAGGAGAGACGCAATGTAAGTCTATAGACGCGTGCACCCGCATGCAGAAGCCGTGGCATCGGAAGTGACAGCAAGGACAGAGGAGTCAGCGCTGGATCGGAGAAGCGCAGCAGCGGTGTTGAGAAGGCTGAAAAGGACAGGAAAGAAGAGAAAGATTGGATTAAGAGACATCATTTAAGGTAAGTGCTGACATTAACATTGGGGGGAGGAAAAAAAAATTGACTTTAAAGGAGAACTATGGGGTCAGTGTTTTTCCCCATAGTTCTCCTTAGGGTAACGGGAGGACACAAACTAGCGTCCTCCCGTTACCCTAAGCTCAGTATACCGCGAGCTACAGCTCGCGGTATACTGAGACGCCGGAGCGGATCCCGACTTAGACGACGGGATCCGCCCAGCTGCGTGAGTGACAGCTGGCTCTGCCTATCTAGAGGCAGAGCCAGCTGTACCCGCCCCCTCCCCCGTCCGTTCCGCCAGTCAGCGCTGGCAGATCGGAGCGGGGAGAGGGGAATCCAGCCCCTCCCCCTGTCACGGCAGAGAGCCGTGACAGGATCGAGAGGTGAGCGAACCCGGTATGTGTTCGCTCACCTCCCGATCTACTGAGCCGACCTGTGACAGTCTCATTGTCACAGGTCGGCTAGAACTATGAGGTGAGTGAAAAGGACTCACCTCATAGTTCTCCTTTAATGTCACTTTACCCACTGCAAGTGTTAATAATATTTTCCTCCAGAGTTTCTCCTTTAATATTTCTGGAGCTCAAGCACAGAAGCACTACGAAGGCAAACAACTTTCTTTCCCATCTGTACTTATCTGTTTCTCCCATTTACCAAAAGAGAAAAAAAAGAACGCTTTAGAATTGTATTTTGTACAGATAGAACATGACAGTCCTTAGCAATGTACATACTCATCATTATTTGCTAGCTATGAGCTGATGAAAATGTATCTTACAGTGTGAGTGATGCAAATATTTAATCTCTGCTTCTATTTATGCAGAGGTAATATTTGATTTCCAGAACCTCAACTTTGTGAAAAATAACAGCCAGTCTCCTTTACAGCAAGAAGTAAGCAGGCAGAACCATGTTAGAAACTCCTCGCTAGCAGCTGTAAATCTGAATTAGTCCTACGACTTATTTAATCGTGTGACTAAATAAGATAGCTGAATGATTTTGACGACTTCTCTCCCAGAGTTAATATTAAGATCTTACACCTTTAAAATAAACACAGCGCTACATAAACAAATGCAGGGACACGATGGAATTTACACCTATTTACAGAGCTCTTGAAAGTTAAATGGAGGTGATATAAAATATCAAGCACACAGGGCTGGGCTAATAAGACATTATTGCTAACCATTTTGATCATACCAACTACTGCATTACAGAGTGTCTGCAGCAATCAAGAAAAGTAAGATTCAAGGATGTTATTTTTTTTTTGCACTTAAATGCCAATTTGCTCATGCACTTCCAGCCGCACAAGCCTACAGTAAAGGTTGCAGTGACATTGTTTCACTATCTCTGAGAAGTCATCAGAGATTCCATTCAGCAAAGAAAGAAAGAAGACATAAAAAAATCGAGGTGAAAGTAATATTGTGAATAAAATCGCATCACTCGACAAAAGGGTCTGAAATGATCAGGCTTAGGGCAGTCTAGTAACCCATGACAACCAATTAGATTGTATCCTTCTAATTTACGTAAACTGCTATTTGATTTGGTGCTATAGCTTGCTGCCCTTTACACATCAACACTGCTTTTTATACTAAATTACTGGAAAAAAATCAGAGGGGGGTTGCCAATTAGACTTTGGGGCCTTGAATTAGATTTTTGCAGTTTAATTAATTGATATACTAAAGAAAATAAAAGAACATTGTGTCACCTTTATCGCTGATTAATCTACACTTATTTTTTTACTTTATGAAACCACCAATTCTGAGAATCGCCATTAGCACTAAAAGCTTAGGAACAGCCAGCCACCACCATCTGTAATCTGTACCAAGAAGACCAGAAGTGATATTCAGTAATAGGTGCATTGCGGTGCTTTTGCAAGTTCTGATTTAATTTCGGTCTCCCTCATGACTAAAAACTTTTTTTTTTAAACAGAAAAAAACAAGACAATTTTTTATTGTGGTCATCTTGGTTCACTGAGATAGCAAGGGGGGCCACTAGTTGAGCAGCAATGATTTAATTGGTATTTATTTATGAACACTACATCTACTGGATGATCGCTACATATAAGACAATTATTAGCTAGGTTAAAGAAAGTTATTTTTAGAGAATGTATATGGTGTTCTGGTTACACCTTAGAGACTAATGGATATCCACTACAATACAGAACAGCAGTTATGCTAGACATATTAATGTAAGAGGCAAACGCTGTATCTATGCATGCAGTTAAACTGCATATATCAGTTGTACTTCTATTGTCCACAAAGTAACCTTGAAGTTTGGCTGGGCTGCCAAATGGACAGAACTGTCAGATTTGCTGTTGTGTGCATATGACCTTCTTAGTGTCAGGACCGGTGCAGACCTGAGCAATACGGAATACGCGTTCCGGGATCGCGCGGTCGTGCACAGTTGCAGACAGCGATTGATTTCAATTGGGAACATCCGCGCAGCAATCGCACAAAAAAAGTAAATGTACCTTTTTTTGCCATGTTTTAGCCGCATCGTTTTCGGTGTCACGGTCAGAATCGCGGCAGGAAACTACGCGATGCGCCGGGTGCGACTGGGGTGCCATTAGAAGATAATTGCACCCACAGCACGATCGTCGGTGATGGGCGACTTTTGTGCACGAGTATTGTGCGGCACGGTCACAGATCACCCAGGTGTGAACCTGGCTTTAGGGGTTTATTTATAAAAGTTCTGCACAGAGTATAGCGTGTAGGAATTTCCTATGCTTGTCAGTGCCATCTAGAGGTGCTAGTGTAGTGTGAACAGCATCCGCCATCCACAAACGTTTTCAAATGAACCCCCTAAAGTCTTAGTCATGGGGTGATTTACTTAAGGCAAATAAGCTGTTCACTTTGCACAGTAATCTTTTATTTAGCTTAGTGGATGTGGGGACAAAAAAAACCCTGTATTTTTCTTGAACATGATTGGATGATGGAAGTCAACAGTGCTTTACCTTATTCCTTACATGGTCTCCCCATAGTCTCCAATTCCTAAAAATGAGATCTCCAAAATCCTAACCTCAGCCAGGTCAGAAAGAACTAACTTTACACGCATGGCCACCTTCTGTCAAGCTGCCACCTAGGTTTTGTTTGGTTTTGAAAAGGAAATTTAAACAAGCAATTGAAAGTAGTTGTGAGACTTAGGGCTTGATTTACAAAATGCACATAGACTGGACTGTTTACTTTACAAGGGAATTTTCACTTTTCAGGAGATGTTTCCCCTTAGTTTAGAGATCGAGGTTAAGCTCTGCTGACTTCTATCATCCAATCATGTGTAAGCATAAATACTGTTTTGTTGTGAAATGTTGTCACATTCACCAAGCTAGGAACAGCCTATTTACTAACAGTGAACACCTTATATCAACCCTATGAAGTCCATGATGGCCATTGATTCACAATAAAATATAATTTGCTTTTACCCTGCCCCTAAAGAAATTAACTTGTTCACACAACGCTTTGGACTCTTTTCCTGCCTCCCCTACTTACATTGAGATATGTAAAATGTAAGAATGTGATAATATTCATTACATGACTGGGGTGAGGCTGGTGAAATAAGGAACTGTATATCTAACTGCATTGATATTTTAACATTTGGAATCAAATGAATATTTCTTTTAAAAAATTGGACAATCTGGGTGTGCCTTAAAAGTCCAAAACAGATTGTGAAAAATTGTCTGCAACATGTCTGACAGCAAGTAAAAAACACAGGCTAGGGGTAAAATCCATAGGTCCATGATGAAGATAAAAGGGAATCTCATACTTTTATGTAGCTTTCACAGAAAAAATACCATAAAAATGAAACCCCAAAGTTTATAGGGCAGTCCCCAAGAGCTGTACAAGAACCCAGTGGGTGACATAGCTCACTGAACTCCACTTGTAACTATAAAACAAAATTAGAATTTTCATCTTATCTGTAACATCCCTTTCTTGGAGTACTATAGCCTATATAAACTAAGGCACACTTTATCAAACCTATTAGTGCTTCATCCCCTCTTCAGCACCAAACCTATCAGATTCCCTCTATTGAGTTCTATTGATTCCTTCTCTTGACCCGTTAGGTATGTGGACCTGTTGGCTTTGTCTGCTGTGTTGCCCACCCCTAAATCTGGAAATTTTTTTGGACATCCCATGACCTGTGATGTACAATCAAGAAAAAAGGATTTTTGTCTTTCTTGTAACATCCTTTTCAAAGAGTAAATCACAGGACAAATACCTCTCCTCTCTCTTTTCTTATGACTCACTCCTTATTACTTGCTACATTACTGAGGATTGCTGGGAGTGGGAGAGGTTATATTAGGGCTGTCCTTACAGCTTTGCTTGCCTGTATCCAATCAGCTGAAGGCAGCAGCATAAAACCCATCGTCTAAGACTCCTATTCTGTGTCTTGTAATGTACAATTAAGACAGTACTTTGGCTGGACTGACCCTAAAGAACAATATTGCTAACCATTGTTAGTATCCAGATTGGCTAAATAAAATATCTGAGTGGATTCAGTAAAACAATCCTTTCTATAAAATGGATTGGTTGGAGTTTGATGCCTCTAACACTCAGACACTTGTGGGAAAAGTAAAAACTAAGCACACTTAAGCACACACTCCATCTATTCAGCACATTTTTGTAGAACAGGTCTGAACAAGTTAGAAAGTTTAGCTTCCATAATGTAATAGGCACATTCAGAAAATAGATACATGTGTCCTTTGGTATAATTAGTGATTTCAGTGGCTTCTATTTCCAAAACAATATCCTACTTTCAAAAGATTGCAATTCTTCTTTAATAAGACAAACAATATTGGGCAAGGGGCTTGCAGTAGGGATGCACTGATTTATCGGCCGCCGAAACATATCGGCTGAAAATTGCACTTTTGGCATAATGCCGAAAGTGCCATTTTCCTGCCGATACATCGGCGCAACCCTGATTTCTTTCCTCCCCGCTGGGCGCTGCTCTATGTCCCAGCGGGGAGAAGAGAAAGTGACAGCCGGCTGAGCGCTGCGGTGGAGAGCGCTGTGAACGGCCGGCGTCTCCTCCCACACCGTTGTGTCTATCACAGTCCGGCAGAGCGTTTGTGGGCGGAGACAGCGCTGTCACAGGAGGCTGGGCTTTCCTCCCTACACCGCTCGCTCAGACTCCTGTGACAGCGTGTCAGAGAGAAGAGCAAGGTATACACACTCAGTGATCAGTGATCGCTGAGTGTAATTTCCATTTCGGGGCACCTCTAGCTTGCAGCCTTTAGCAAGCAGTAGGCAATCACTGTTCTTGAATGCACTAAACTGATGAAAAGGGCAATCTGAACAATATAATGTACTGTGCTTCCACAACAGCACTGTTCAGTAGCCAACTGGATTCATTGTATTTATTGACACAATGCTTTACAGAATGAATGTTGAGCTCTGAATATTTGATGCTAGCCCCTACCCCCAGAACAGGGTTCTGGGGGTAGGGGCTAACATCAGGTCCATAACACCTTAATTCAAGCTTATAGGGCCAATTTAGGATGAAGCCAAATGACCCACCAGTACATTGCAGAAGGAAACCGCAACACTCAGAAGGAATCCACACAAACAAATCTAAATTGTATGCATAATGTATAGCAGGGGTCAAGATTTCAAGTCCTGAGCTACTAGCCAGGCTATAAGAGTTACTCGCCACCAGTTGCCCACCTAACCCCTACCCTGCCCCGGCCTTAACTCCACCCCTAAACACACGCTCTTAAATTATCTTATGAAATAACATTGTTACATGTTTTATGCAGAATAAAGTTACATAAACAAATATTAACAACAACTTTAACAATATTACCATAAAGCTATAAATACAGATATAAAATAATACACTCTTTCCCCTGTTCCCTACCCCCGCATATAAAATATTACATCCCCCCCTTTCCTGCCCCCACATATTAAATATTACACTCTCCCCCCTGCTCTGTGTCCCCACGTATAAAATAATACACACCCCCTGTTCCCTGCCCCCCCACACATAACATAATAATTCCCCCTGTTCCCTGCCCCCCCACACATAACATAATAATTCCCCCTGTTCCCTGCCCCCCCACACATAACATAATAATTCCCCCTGTTCCCTGCCCCCCCACACATAACATAATAATTCCCCCTGTTCCCTGCCCCCCCACACATAACATAATAATTCCCCCTGTTCCCTGCCCCCCCACACATAACATAATAATTCCCCCTGTTCCCTGCCCCCCACCATGTAAAGTAAAAATACTGAAGCCCTCTCATCTGCTTGTCTTTCTGCAGGGAGGAGGCGAGCAGGCAGATCCCTGGTGATCTAGTGGTGATTAGTAGGGTCTGCTGCAGACCTTACTAATCACTTCGTTTTCGGCCGGAGCTCAGTGAAGAGCTGCGGCTAAAAGCACAGACAGCCAGGAGCAGCTGCTCCCACAAGTCAGGCACGCGGTCCATGACTGCAAGCCTGACTGAGTTTCCACTCGCCTGCACTGCATTTCCACTCGCCAAATGCGAGCAGGCGAGTGGAAATTGTGGGCTTTGATGTACTAGAGGAGTTTGAATATAGGGTCCTAGCCCTACAAGCTAGAGTATCAACCACTTAGCTGGCCCCAGCCATCATATATTGTAATTTTTTTCTCAGTAATTTTACCTATCATTGTATTTGTGTTACTTTTTATTTTATGACATTGTACATGTGTCACAGCTAGTCAGACAAGGCAAGAGACAGAAAAAGGTGCATTTCACTGGCTCTGGATTTTGACAAGGCTAATTTGTGGCCAGCTCCTGGGACGACAATCAGACTTATTTTCTAAGAGATTTCCTCCATTCAGTGGCCAGACAAGATGCTTTTGAAAGCGGCAACTTGGGTGACACAGTTCAGGAGGAGAAACAGCAGCTTCACATGTCTTCTTTGTTTGTTTCAATTTCATCATTAGGTCTCTTTTACTGGAAGACAGAAAGCGAAGTTTAGATGATTTTTTTGTGTGCTGTGTTTTAATCCCCGATAAATGATAGTCTTTAAAAAGAAGATAGCAAAATCGGCAGGTGGCTTTTGAAAATAAGAACATTGCAAATTTCTCTATTTAGCCTTAAATACAGATGGAACTTATTTTCCAGTAGTTTATTTGGTGCTACCAAATACTTTGGAATCTGATGATAATGTCTATCACTTGCTGAATAGGTTACAGTATAATACTAATAGTAGTATTAGTAGTAGTGGATCAAGATCCTCTGACAAATATATATTTTCTTCCCATTCTGGGTGAGCCACCAATCTGTTGGGTTATCTGCCATAATGTTTGCTAAAATACTCACATATATAATGTATCTAATTCTCCTGGTAGGAACTGTAATTTCTTCTGTTCTAATTGCATTTAATTGTATCTTCTATCCAACTGTAAATGTCTTCTCAACAAAGGTAGAGTTTCAAATTTAATTTGCATATGGGAACTGTGGAAGGTTAGTGGAGGGGCTTATGGCTTACCATCCTAATATTAAAGAGGAAGTCCAACCAAAACCAAGTTTGAAAAAGACTGTGCTTAAAGTGGACCTTTACCCCCTTTGAGTTAAAATCACATCAGAATTCAGCTCTGCATGGTGTTATGAAATAATCTTACATTCATTAGTTAAACATGCGTATCTTTATTTTACTTACAATTTCTTTTTTTCCACTTCTTTCTCCTCTTGGTCATTAGTGATGTAATCATGCCCAAGCATTGCATCCTGGGAATGTTACATCACAGTGCATTGCTTTGAAGTCTCATCTGTAATCTCACCAGATCTCAGGGAAAGGCATTTTCCTCCCCTGAGATGATGTGCAAGGTCACTTGTCCTGGTCACATGTCCTAGTCACATGTGCCAGAAATACAGGAAGTAAAAGGAGATCTAGTATTCTGCCCTTTAGAAAACATGGCCACTGCCAGAAGACTGGGGAAGAAAAGAGAAATAAGGTATGCAAAGAATAAAAAGTCTGCAAATATCTAACCTGAGTGGCCAAATTTTTATGACCACCCCATCAGTACTTTGTTGGGCTGCCTCGTGACTCCACGAGATGTTGAAAGGTGATGCGAGGAATCTGACGCTGCACTGTTGCCCTTCTGTTGTCTTGTACCAGTCTTGCCACTCTCCGTTCTGCCCTAACATTGACTAGTCGCTGATGGCCACAATTCGCATGCTCAGACCCAGATTTACTGCTGACAGTCCAGTCTTTAAACACTTTAACAACAGCTGCTCTTGAACATTTAACATGTTTTGAATGTTTTGCTGATACTCGCTCCATGGCTCCGAGCACCAACAATCATCCCACGTTCAAAGGCTGTTAAATCGCGTTGTTTACCCATATCTTCAGAAACAAATCACTTCTACTGCCGTGGTAACCTGCTTCCCTATTTATAATGATCTGGCCCTCTAGCAACTTCAGCGCGAAATTATAGCTAATTATAGCTAATTTGCCTACAAAGGTCAGGTGGTCATAATAAACTGGCCACTCAGTGTATAAGTATGTTTGTAGATTATCATTACTTAACATTTCTAAAGGTGCATTTGTTGTTATTTTGAACATATAGGTAAAGTTCCTCTTCAATGTGTGTGTAAAGCTATATATATATATATA
>NW_017306730.1:448974-539685 GCF_000935625.1 Nanorana parkeri
ATATATATATCTGTCTGGTTCCCCACTAAGTATATATTCACCCTCTCTATTTGTCACCCAGAAAGAAAGTGATGGGAAATTCAAAATGTTACATCTGTCACTAGAACAAGAGGCAAGTGTAAATCTTACAATGGCAACATCTGTTTCAGTGACAAATGTCTGAGTAGAATTCACCTTATACTGTAGAGATTTCTTCTTACTTCCTGTGCATCTACAGGACAGTAATGAAATGTAAATCTCCCCGATGGACACAAACAGCAAAAAAACTGACAGATTTAACCTTTCCCTTCTCTATCCAAAACTGGCTTTACATAAACTTTGGATCCTGAAGGAATGGCATACCCCTCCCCTGAAGGTCACATATTTATGTGTATGTTTATACACAGGATGAATATTGAATTCATACTCTATAAATATTCACATGCATACACAGATCATCTTATTTGTGTTCACATTTACACTTATTAATCTCTGAGGTTCATTGCAATATTCAGTGATAATCATATACAAAGCAAAATGTTGAATGATTCACTAGTATATATAACTTGTGCTTTCATGTTTATTGTCATACATATTAATGCAGCATTTTCGTTCATCTTTCTATTATTCTTGTCAGGGAAGATCTCTTAGTGGCTAAGGGCTGTGTAGTTAAAATTTACACAGCTTTCTGCATGTCCTAATACCATTTAAAGGTATCCAATCAAAAAAAATATATATATTTTGTACTATATAGCTAACACTGCAGTACATGATATACTGTACCTTTGCAGTTCATTTTACAGGTAATTAGAGCATATAACAAGGCACAGTTCATGGTATACTGTAGATATAAGATGTACTGTATCCTTTTATACTGGAGGTTCTTGAATGTCATAAGAGAAAAGACTGTTGGTTTATTTTCAAAAATATAATGCATCTACATTGTCATTGTATAGTATCATTTAAAGCCATTGTGGGATATACTGCAAAATTATTTTAACAAAGACAAAAACATTGGGGTAGAATATGTAAAACAAAGATAATTATATCAGTAATTCAATATGCATTATGCATCAGTGTTATCTTAAAAAAAAAAAAGTAGCCTAAACAATTTTTTTGTAATATTTACTGTTGGCAGATACTATAACGTATTACCTGTATATTAAAAAAAAACATCTATGTTTAGTTCTACCAGCTTGCATAATACATAAATAGTAGTTGAAGCCACAGAATACTTATATTGCCTTTTAAAAACCCTTCTTCAGGATCCCACTTCAGTTTGACCTGAATGTCTAGCCATTTGGGTACACAATATACAGTGGTACCTCGGTTCACGAACACTTCAGTTTGCGAACAGGTAGTTCAGCAAAATGTTGCTTCCGTTCACGAACTCGGGTGACAAACACAACCGCAGTCATCATCCCTGCTCTGACACTGGTCGTGGTTTCCTCTAGTCGGGATCGGGGTCTGATCACAGTTTGATTCGGTTCACGACCAGAATCGTGGAACGAATTAAGTTCGTGAACCGAGGTACCACTGTATACAGAAGGGCAGCATCAGCCAATCTCAACTGTGATCTTTACATTACAAATGCTTGAGCTTTGTTCACATGACCATCTGCTGTTCCCAAAATAGCACTTTCTTTAATCAAGGAAAGTATGTCATACTTTCTGCTTCTGTGTTTATTGCTACTGCCTCACAACTATGGCATCCCATTAAAAAACTATGTGCTGCAGCACTTAATTATCATTTGCATCTGCGGCTTCAGATTTCTCACAGTCCCCCTGCAAAGTCCAACGAATACCTTTTGAGCCTGCCAGTGAAGTGCACCTAATGCAGATTCCTGAATTCAGAGCAGAGTTGCCACTACATTGTAGGCTTTATCTGCTTGCACTACAGTGGGATGAGAAATGCTGCTGGGGGCATGGCTATCAGCATTGTCCCGGCTGATGCAGAACCCTGTAGCTTGTCAATCACCACCTAGCCACATCTAGTCCTGCCACTGTTTTCTGGTATGGCAGCACTGCCTCTCTTGCTGAAACCCTCTCAGCTGTGAGCTGCTGTGTCTGGGATGGAAAATGCATGAGACACGATAGAAGGAGGATTTGGTTCAGTCAGGGCAGGTAAAGGTATATTTTGTTTACTGTGTGAGGCTAGTGTTATGCATAGTAACTATATTTAGTGCTTGTTTAGACTGTCATACAGGAGCCTTAAATTGAAACTTTTAAGAGGCACTGTTACTTTTCCCATTCAGAGCAAAGTGACAGTGTCTGCGTAATGTGTTGGTGTGGTTACAGTCAATATTAGTTGGTTGCTATGAGTTCATGATCTTTGTTTTTAGTTGTTCACCACTGACCCCTTGTCTTTTATTAGCTTTTTGGTTATTAAAAAGATCATCATTTTTAACTGACTGCATTTAGTTGCTTCCCACCATTTCCCTTGACATATGTTCTCTTTGGTGGCCTTACCAGGCTTCACCTTACATTAAATCTACAAAACTCCCTATGGCCAATGTTGACTTATATGAGAGTCATTTTAAATATATTGTAATTTATATAAATGAATGTCTTATTTGTTCATGACTTACAATGTGAACACTTTTTTCCACTCGGGGTTAAGCTTCTTGTACACAGTGTGAGTCATCAGTCTGTCATTGTTCAACTCAACTACACAAAATGGGTCACTTTTACCTGCAGAGAGCAAGAGAAAAGAGAGAAAAGCAATTGGTGAGTTAATTGGCATGACCAATCCACTACAACTAAAAATAGCACTGAAATCACGGCTTCAAGGCTTTGTTAGTAAACTGTGCTTGTTAAAAATACAAAATTGTGGTAATTATCGCAAACACACATAGGTATACAAAATGAGAACATAATGAATTCTAAAAATATAAAAAAAAACTTCAATAGATCGGACTAATCATTGGATATCTTACAAAGTAACTGTAATGATCTTTAGATCCAAGCAGAGAAGTGAGGATGGCAGAGGACATCCAACAGAATAGACACAGGATGTCGCCATGGCCTGTAATGGTGGCTGGAATGACCCCATTGGTGGAAGCCTATAACTAAGGATGAGCTCCTCTGAACATTTATATGGCCACATGACTTTATTTGGTCAAATACATTGACCTAATATGACCCTGTGTCCATATAAGGTCAATGATGCCAACACAACCATTCTGACTCTTTGTTTATGTGCAGCTGCAGAGTAGGGAACTCCCAGCCCACAGCTGATTGGGTGAGTGACCTCATTTAGCTTCTGGGTTCAGATGAGCTCAGGTTCGGACTGGGATTGGTTCAAACCTGAGCTCATTCCTACCTATAACTATTTTTGATGACTTCACGTATGCATTGCAGTAATGCATGTTGCCACAACGCAAGTACCGCTTTGCATTTCATTTTCATTTCAAATAGCACCCCAATGCACTAAAGCAATAGACCTCCAATGCACCTGAGTTGCAGTGCACCACAACACACAACAACCCACTACTCTGCGTTGTGGTATGCTGCATCTTTACAAATTGTGCAGATGTATTTTCTGGTCCATTGTGGTATGATGTGCAGCTTATTGGACTGCACAAGAATGAATGGGGTGTATTGCTTATATGCAGCCAGGTGGAGCTACTGGCAGAGGATAAGATCGAAGAATAGTCAAGGAGTATTGCCACAAGGTGTTTAGAGTGGTGATCATAGCCAAGAGTCAAAATCAGAACTCAGAGGAAACGTATAATCAAGAAAGGCAGCAGAGGTCAGGGCAGGCAGAGTTCAAGCGATGTCAAGACAAACAAGGTAATTAACTGAGATAAATGCGCAACTAAAATGAACAGCTATACCAAAGTGCTACCAAGTAGTAAAATTGACAAGTCACTGTTGTCACCAAAAAAATAAATAAAAAAGCAGCTCACTGCAAGAAAATATGATTAATACTAACCACCTGGTGAGCGCTGACTCTGATCTTCACTATGGCCACTGCAGCTGTCACACGCTGGCTCTATAGATCGAGAACTGAGCGATCACCACCCGTTGATCGCCAAGCTCATGATCTTCTGCATGTGGAAAGCAAAGACTACCAGATACCGCTCTTTGTGGGGATCCCCCCCCCTTCTCTCTATTCCTCCAGTGCTCACTGGAGGGACAGACAGGAGAGGAGGTGGGCACAACTGGCTTTGGTTGTAGAGAGGCAGAGCCAACTGTCAATCTGGCAGCGTGGTGGAGTACGAGTACTGGTACTTGCCGAGTACTTACAAGTACGAGTACTGATACATTTTTGTTTATTGTCATGTGACAGTTTTTCTAAAATAATACAGACTAATGATTTTAGGACAGTGGTGGAGTGCCAGAGCCAGGTCCCAGCTGCAACCGATGCAACCCTGGTAGTTCTCATGAAAATGCCAAGTATCTGCACTGGTACTCAAAAAGTATCTGTGCATCCCTAATATAAATAGTGCAAAAAATCAGTAAAACTAATATCTGAATGTTAGTTATTTCGCACAGAACAAATGTACATAGTTTTGCTGGATGATCAGTTATGTGAATTAAAAAACCCCCCAAAAAACATGCCTTAGTGCACAATACATAAAAGAGAGGTGCAAGTGAGGAGCAACAAGCTGAGTCAATTACTCACTATTGCCCTCTTCAAGGAACTGTATCGAATGTGAACCTAATCCTAGCAATGGTGTTGTAAACCAGCCTTTGTCTACCGCAGTGGCCCCCTCAGGGGTGCCTCAACATTTTCACACAGGGTCATGTGAAGAGGGGGATCCTGATCCTACTGTGAGGGGGGGGAGGGTACTCCTGATGTAAAAAATGGCTCTTATGTCAAGGGTCTTAATATGAAGGTGGGGACTAATGTGATCGGGGATTCCCCATTTTGTGTGTGTGTGCTTTTTGCATGAGGTACCCCTTAAAATTAATATCAGATCCACTATCTCAGATGAGGGTCTGGTATGGATTATGGAGGGGCAACACATTGTTTTTTTACATTTACTAGGGTGCCTCAAGATTTTGCATTCTTTTAAATGGGTGTCATGACTGAAAAAAAGGTTGAGAAATGCTGCTCTAAACATATACAGGAAAAATTAATCACAAAACTAAGAATCTAAACATAGTAAATTAATGTTCCATTTTGAAAAAATGGAGGTAAAAGCATAGATCTTGTTGTTTTTAGTGCAAGAAAAAAAATATCTAACTTCTTGCAACCAAATTTCCTTTGATTTCGTTTTCAGAAACTAGTCCCACTGAGTGAATTATTTCTCTAAGAGTACTCCTATTTTACTCAACAAGAGGAGCTATAAAGGATGCATATTATAAACATTTTTCCTCTCTAATATCTCTATAATGTGAAAGGATGTAGTAATACAATTGCATTTGCTGGAAATAAGTAGCAGCACTATTTTGCACCGCAGGTGCTACATTGATTTTGTGTGATTTGTTGAAATCAGTTTTATTAGAGAATGTCATTTCCTCTAAGTTTCTATAATATGTGCCTTTTTACCGGATTGCCTTGTACATACATTATTACTTAGTAACTGTTCAAGCATAGCTCCCAATTTTATCAATCAATGGCAATATGGGTCTTTAGATGGGGACAAGACTGTAATTTGCTCTTTTGTGCCAAAGTGTCCAGGGCCTTTTGGTTATTCCGAAGCACCACTGTTCTCTCAAATCCACTGGAGCCGAAACATCAATTATTAAAAGGGAAGATTGAAGTGCTCTAGCTTTAGTTAAATCTTTTTTGGGTAGTTTGAAATGCTAGGTTTTGACAATAATAGCAACTTCTTTTTCCTCTCTGTGCAGTTTACCATCTGTTTGATTGGTAGAAAAGAAGCTTGCCCTGCTGTGTTTATTGACTCCTCGATGGGTAATTTAAAAATAAAGTGCAGCATTGCTTTGTACATCTGTAGGGGTGCATTGCTGTGGTTCCACCATATTAATGCCAAATCACAGAACTAAATCATGCCCTCATGGCCCTGGAAAACTGCTAGCCTGCTGCACACAATTTGACATTAGCAGCTACACGGCATGAAAGCTGTCGTTACATTCAGGGGCGAGGGATATGAAAGTTATTGAAATCTGCAACTTGGCTCCATTAAGATAATATCTAGCACACTCTGCAATTGTATTTTGTCAGTTGTTCAATATGTTACTGATGCAATTTGCGGAGCACGTTGGGATGTGCAATCGATTATACATCTCCGTTTGCAGAAGGTTTGAACCCTTTGATTTGTGGTGGAGGGGAAGCCGCTGAAATGAAACAGTTTTATAAAATGGTGACAGCGGGGGGCAACCATGAATAAAGCAAAATCTAATATTAAATTGGAAATCTGTGTAGTTGCTAAGTCTACACTCATTTATTTTGTTTACTGAATGCCATTTGCCTCCAGACTCATTAAGCGCACTGTTAACTCACGCTCTGTGGCAAGCCTTGTGATAAGCTGGTATGCTGTGTGATACTGTAAAAGCCTCTTTGGTACTTAAAGGGTTACTTTTGCTGCTATGCATAAAAGGTCTGTACTGTGATTGTAAAACAGGTAATGTGCTTGCAACTATTATCTCCCAAACTAGAAAGTTAATAGGATATTTACATGTGTAATTTCCACCTATCACTGATATTAGGGCAGTGTATACTGGTAATTCTTGCTTCTCTTCGTTGAAGGAGTTTCCCATTTAAAGTAAAAAAAATAAGGATAAAGAAGGTTCTGAAAAAAACCCTGGAAGATCAGTTGACTGCCCATAATTGTTGGATCTCTTTGTCTTTTCAACTAAACAGATTGGACAAATAACTACTAAAAGAAAAAGGCGCTCAATGTTAAGGGTCTATGGCCCCGGTGGCAGACCTGTAGCCCTTACTCAGACTAGTTAGTGAAATAGTCTTTCAACAGAATTCAAGTAGTTAAATGGCTTGTTTTTTTTCTTACATGCTATACTACTTTTCTGTGGTATCTGTCTCTTTTCTCTTTTAATGTTTTCATGATGAAAGAAATATTAAATGGGACCTTCATAGCAGTGATCTTTACCAGTCTCATGTAATGTGTCTCCAGTCTTTTTCATTCTCCTGATGCATATAGCCTCTCTCCAACAACTCCTGAGTGTCATATTATCTCCTCTTGCATGCCTGCAGTCTGAGAGCTTTCTAGAGCACTATATTCAGTGAATATTATGTGTGGCCTTTCGATGATTTCAGTTCCTACACTAGAAGCCCCCTATATAAAGTTGACCACCACCGGTATTTGGGTTGTGTGCTTATAAAGGGACTTTAGCCAGGTTCCATGAGTACATTTTTTAAATACAAGTCCGAATAACAGTTTACAATATTATAAAACAATATTATTTAAAAAATGGAGGCGAAAATAATGGCACAACTAAGAATGGCACAACCTGCTAATCAGCAACAATATGTTAAAGTTTGATATTGTTAAAGTAAAACTCCAATATTTTTTATTTTCAGGCCCCCCCCACCCCCTTGTTCTCTATTAAATAAATAATGTGCCAAGCTCTACTTACCCTCTTCATGCTTCACTGCTGTCTAGCGCTGCAACAACTAATCGTCTAAATCGATTATAATTGATTATTGAAGAAGCTGTCTACGATTTCAATCATCGATTAATTGGCTTCCGATTAGTTGGCTCTATTCACGGCTCCACACACGCTGCGCACCGCACCTCCTCCCCACCCCGCGTTCGCCGCTGCCAGACCCGCCCGTCCGCATCCATGCTCCACACGTCGTACCTCTTCCCCTCCTCACGCTCAACGCCTGCCCACATTCACAATCGGCACAGGGACACAGGGAGAAGAAGTTAGGAGGAGCAGGTTTGGGGGGATGACAGCCGCCGATAGACAGGCCCAATCTCAGAAGCAAGTTGCTGGAAGACTGCTCAGGTAAGCCTGCACTTTCCCACACATGGGATAATCTATAATGTATTGCTATATTATACAGCACAATGTACCATCAGCTATAGAAGCATACAAATCCCAGCAATACATTATACACTATATGTATAATGTATTGCTGGGATTTGTTGTATTCCTATATAGCTGGTGGTATTCTGCATTGTATAGAGGACTACAAATCAGAGCAATAATACATTATACGGCGCAATGCAGAATACCACCAGCTATAGAGGAGTACAACAAATCCCAGCAATAATACATTGTACAGTGGTGCAATGCTGAATACCACTATCTATAGAGGACTACAAAACTCAGCAATAGTACATTATACAGTGCAATGCAGAATACAACCAGCTATAGAGGAATACAAAACCCAGCAATAGTACATTATACAGAGCAATGCAGAATACCGCCAGCTATAATGTGCTATTGCTGGGATTTGTTGTATTCCTCTATAGCTGGTGGTATTCTGCATTGCGCTGTATAATGTACTATTGCTGAGATTTGTAGTCCTCTATAGCCGGTGCCATTCTGCATTCATTTCTGTATAATTTTACACTTTCCATTTCACTATATTGCACACCGCACTTTTTTTTAACTTTACTTCCATTATATGTGAGGACACCATCAGTATAGTCCACAAGCTGCAGCGGAGGGGAGAGAGGTGAGCACCAACCATCGGGGCAACAAGGGCCAGGTAGGTAAAACTGCTTTACGCAATCACCTAGACATTAATGAGCAGTTAGCCTTTTCAGTGCAGGGGTAGCCTCAATGCAATGGGAGGTTTTTTGATTCCCCGGAGATAAAATAAACTTGCTGCTTTGCCCTGCTTTTGCAAAGAACAGATTTACTTTAAGACCAGTGTTTCTTGACGTATTATAATAACTAGGGATGCACTGCCGAAATATATTGGGCGAAAATGGCAGTTTTGGCAAAATGCTGAAAGTGCCATCTTTCGGCCAAAATTGATTTATCTCCTCCCCGCGGGGGGCTGCTCTATGCCCCAGAGGGGAGGAGAGAAACTGTCACAAGATGCAGAGTGGTGCGGGCGAGGAGAGCGATGTGAGCGCCCAGCATCTCTCCTCCCGCACTGCTCAGCCTCCTGTGACAGATCAGGAGAGCGGTGGTGTGGGGGTAGAGACAGCTGTCACAGGAGGTCGGGCCGTCGGTGTGGAGGAGTAGATAGCTGTCAGAGGAGGTTATGCTCTCCTCCCCTCATTGCTCGCTGAGCCTCCTGTGACAGCGAGTCAGGATGGAGAGAAGGTACAAGCAGTCAGCGATCAGCGACTGAGTGTTTCTAAATAATTGAGAACATAGTACGTTTACTTTTGTTGATCTACATCACTTCCTGTTCATTCATGATTGTGGTCATGGTAAACAACAAACGGAAAAAAGATACAGCGCTCTCTTGGAAGTGTAGGATATGTGTGAATACGGCCAATGGGGATTGCTGCTCTAAAAACATAAAAACAGGGGGAGAAACCTGTGAACATGGACATGAGGCAAATGAGAGTGCAAATCCTGAGAGTATAAAAAGTGTAGGCACAACCAGTGTCTGTGTATTACGGGTAAAACGGACAAAAAAGATCAACAAAACGAAATATTAAAAGAAAAGGAATTGGAAACTTACTTGAGGAGCCAAAAGTCCTGGTGAGGGGGGCCCCGAAGGGGTTATGGCAATGCAAGTCGTATGCAGTATGTCCCAGGGGTGAAAAGATGAATGAAAGAAAAAGCAATTTAAACTAAGTGCTGTGTGTGCCGAAGGACTAGTGGAGAATACCTCTAGTCTTGATCGCAGTGTTTTTTATGGGACGTGATGCGATAAAGTGACAGAAGGCTGGGGAAGAACGTGCACGGAGCGGTGGTGGAGGAGCGACGCGTTTCGAGTTAATCTTCTTTATCAAGCTCAGTGGGTATGTGGTAAACATACTATCTCCACAAGTTATGAATGAACAGGAACACTCAGTAGAGAGGATTCCTGTTCATTTATAACAGGGGATGCAAAAAAAGAGATTAAGGACTCTGTGTTCTCATTCTCTTTTTCTATTTTAAAAGGGAAATTTCAGTGGTCTGTTTAGTCCCCCAATATTTCCCCAAAGCCTCCAACAGTAAAGTAAAAGAAAATTTTAATAATTAATTTATTAATAAAAATAAATAAATAAAAATAATGTATTTTTAAAAATTTGAAAAGGTTAGGGGAAAAAAATGTGGTTTCCGTTTCGGCCTGACATTTTGTTTTTATTTTCGGTTTTATTTTTGGGTTTGAAAATTTCATTACGGTGCACCTCTAATATTACCTACTACTTTCATACATTGAATATTTGCCAAATATATCTTCTTGCATGTGCATTTGCTATTAAATATTGTGCACATGTTTTTCCCATACCTTATAAATTTGTATTGATGATTTCCAAGCAAACTCTTACCTTTTAAAGAGAACTAAGTATGTGCAATGTTTATTGAACGTTTAGTCTAGTATGTTAAGTTAAGTTTGGCAAAAAGGAGCCCCTCTTCAACCTGTTCAAATAACCTAATTTTTGCTTTTCTATACAGCAATTATTAAAATAAGTCTATTTCGCAACAACAAATGTTACTTTATGGAGAATAAAAGGGATATTTAAACAAAACCAGCTGTGAATAGTAATTAAGGTTGTTTAAAATTGATGACTGTATTACTAGGTGAGCCAACTATAAATACATCTATCTACAAAGATGAAGATTACATTGAATGTAAATGAATCAATGTATAAACTGTAAAAATTATACAAACAGCTGCATTAGGATCAACATACAGGGTGAGATTTATCAATGTTGTCTCAAAGAAAGGCAGTGCAAAACATGAGCAATTAAATAAATCAAAGATACTTTAGGATCACAGCTTTATTCATACAATTCCCTACTCAAAATTTGCATTGCATCAATTTAAAAAACACGCCCCTGACCACTTCTTAAATAAAAGTGTGTTTTAAACAAAAAACTTGGTGAAACAGAATGATAAATCGGCCTCAAATGTTTTTTAAATATGCCCCCACAATAAAAAAATAGATAAGCTTACCATTACTACTAAAATCTGGACATATAAAGATTTTAAAGCTATAAAACAGCCTAGTTAGGGTATTTTAATGGTATCAAGTTTATTCCTAAAACCAATATTAGCAAGTGTGTCCTGGTAATATAGACCTGTACCAAGTGAATTACAGAATAGTCTCAACAGGTCACCGACACACACACAGATGAATTCAATATCTCTTAGATATGTTTATTGAAGAATGTCACGACATGTAACTCGAAGCTGAAGCAAGTGTTTCGGGACCTCGTAGGGACCCTTCATCAGAGCGACATAGTGGCTTCTATGGCTGACCCACTTTTAAAAATACAAGTTGCCTGGCTGACTTTGGCTTCAGAACTTTCTGAGTCAGAGGCGTCCCAAGGGCGGGTGTCAGACGGAGCGGAGACCAGGTGAGACCCCGCCGTGATGTCATTGTGTATGCGCGTGGCATCACGATGACGTCATCACGTAATGCGTGGCCATCACCAAGTGGAGGGGACGTTCACCCACAACCACTGTCCCAGGGTTGTGGGGAGGATGCCCTTGTCTCCATCAGCATGGGTACACCCTCCTAATACTGAGGGCATGTGACCTGGTATGACGCAGGGTAACATCGCTCCCCCCCCCCTTTCCTGCCCTGCTTGGCCTGTGCTCAGATCAAGGGTCTGGTAGGAATTTTAGGGGGGACCCCATGTTGTTTTCCCCATTTTTGGGGGTGGGATTTCCATCTAAAATTCCTACCAAACCTAAAGGGCCTGGTATGATATTTGTAGGAAACCCCACGCACTATTTACATTTTTTATATCTTGGGTGGAGGGGGTCCCTCCTAACATTCCTACCAGACCTAAATGATCCGGCATCAATTTGGGGGAGCCTCATGCTTTTTTTTTTTTTCTTCTGCAGACTGTAAAAAGAAAATATTTTGTTTTCTTCTTTTGTCTAATGTCACTTTGCTGCAACGAATGTTTGAAAATTCGTACATACTACCACTAACAAACATTTTTTTAAAAGTTGATGCTTAATATAATAAAACTTCATTAGGGGAAGAAATATGTATGCATCCGAAATGTTCCTTCCTATTCGGAAATATGGATGCATCCGAATGTAAGAATTACCGAAAATCCGTCCGAACAAATCTTTCCGAAAAGAACTGCACATGTCTACTTCCCATCCCCTGGAGCCTCAGACAATAGAAGCCAGATGACTGTTGTTCTTTTTCCTCTACTAAATAGTTTTCCACTGTTTTACTAAAAGTACAGAACATCTAGTAAACCAGTGCCATTCATGTCCAAATATTACAAAGAAGTGCTAATTTATGAAAGTGTCAACCATAATAAACCACATTTTCATTATAAAGAACCTATCAGAATAGCGTCATACATGATAATTTCCATGCACTCAATTCTTCATCTGTTAATGCACTCACTGCTGCAGAAAGGTATCCCTGTGAAAAAAGAAGCAGCCCAATGATGTGCTCATCACTCTGTCACCCTGCTCTCTCCTCCTATAAGCCTGTTCATGTTCCTTGTTAGCACATAAGAACTGCAGCACAACTGACTGGCTTCTTGTGCTACCCTCCTGCTCCCAATCTAAGCTCAGCTGTACAGAAGGTTGCAGGGTGAGGCTGATACCAAATCAAATTCAGGCACATTATAGCTTACATTCAAAAAATTAAGATGTGTTAATAAATACAGAGTCGTGTCTTTTATATCTACCTAGAGTTAAGCATTAAATATCAGGTGGTGTTTTAGAAATATATATAATAAAAATGGCAGCTATGTAAGCGGTGACCTCTTTAGTCAGGTGTGGGCAAATCCAGCCCTCCAGCTGTGCTTTAACTATAAATCCCAACATGCCCCTGCCTCTGGGAGTCATGCCTGTAACTGTCAGTCTTCCAATGTCTCATTGGACTTGTAGTTCCACAACAGCTTGAGGGCCAAAGTTGCCCAGCCCTGTGTTAAGCAGTAGTTTTAGCCAAAGCCAAATAAATCAGATTACAAAACCCATATTTCTCAAAACAAAAATTGTAGAAAAAAGGGAGTTTAAAATAAAACAAAAATAGGGAATGTGATCTGAAATAAATAATTATGTTTACATATATTTCAATTTAAAAATGTGCATGATGGCCATACAAGTCGCCATACAAGTAAATGAGAGGAAATCTCTCAAACAGAGCTCCTGGTAAAAGTAATACCTTGGTTTATTTATAGATAATGAAAACAATTATGCTTGTATTTCTGCATTTGAATAGTATCTCTTGATTTCTTTATCACTGGTACTATATAAATAAATTATTTTGGATAAAAATATATTACCATGCAATTATTTAGGTGTAAAAGATGCCATAAGTTCATATTTATTCAGAAACATTTTGCATAATTTTTATAAATCTCTATATAACACGTACAACTTGTGCAAAAACCTGACCTTTTATAGCAAATATCAATGGCAGATTACCAGGTTATTCATCTGGCATGTTACCTGACCTTATCATCTAAGCAATGAGACATCAACGCTGCAATTAAAAGATGCTTGCTTTTGTCATTCTAACATTGAAAGCAGGATGAGGAAACAATACCCACGTTCCTTAACAGCTCTATTCTTTTTTATTCAGGTAAAGTTTATTTTATGTAAAAACTTCTACAGACACTTCAAATTTAATTTTAAAAGCTAAATTTCAAGGGAGGGAATAATAAAGATAATTATTTGGGTTTAATATCAATTTCTTAAGTGTGCTGTTTTCTGGTTATGAGAAGTAAGAATTTTAGAAAAAAGACAAAATATTTTAAGAAATTATTTTTTTTTCTTGATTTATAAGGCAAGTAGAAGTTATCTGTGTAATTTTAAAGCAGAATGTATTAGTTAATTTAGCACCTTAAAAAAAAAGAGAAAAAATGAAAGACATTTTATGTGATCCCACCAATAGATTGCAGTAATGTATCCTAGACAGACCTATGACTACATCAACTACAATGTCTGAATCCAAACAAGACAAAAGTCAGGTCAATTTCCCAAGGTGGGCTCAAATATGACAATGCAATTTTTTTTAAAAATACACTTGCTAAATACTGAAAAGTTGTTACTAATGTTTTGGATTTCAGATTCTAAATGAGTGCCCATAACTGAGGTTCCTCAAAGGATGCCCACCCCTGACTTCAAAGTAACCTATCAAGCTAGAAATATGGGAGCTGCCATTGGTGACTTCTCTTTAAGATGCAAGCTGTGGGGCTTTCTTGCTTTACAGTTTAGTAGATGACTAACCTTTCAAAAACTTTATTGGCTGCAGTAACTCACTCGTCCTAATACCTAATCTGAAAGGGTCCTTTCAAAGAGGATCACCACCAATGACTATTTGTATCTATATTCATCTAAATCAGGGTAATTTATCAAAGACTAGGACTCTTCCTGTAAAAACAAACATCTGTCACTGTATGTAGTTACCCTTCCTTTTGCACATGTCTTCGCTAATTTGGTCTGATCCAGAAAATAAAACCTTAGTTCTCTTACATTGTTCAGTGGACAGAATGTTTACAGATGGAACAAAGAAAGGTATTTACATATACTGATATATATATATATATATATACACACACACATATACACACACATATACACACACTGTATATAATTGATCTTAAGTTGAATTTGTATTTAAGTTGGAACAGATACATTTGTAACAGATACAAGTGTACCTCCAGCCAAAAATGTTTTTGTTTTGTTTTGGATAACATAGAGAAGGGTTTACCCCCTGTAACGTTTGTTTTGCTGTGTGTGTGCCCCTGTTCAGAAGATTTCACCTCACTTTCTGTCCGTGACAATTGGATTTGGAAAATTTTGGGTTGTCGGGGAAACAAGGATTGGTGATAAAGCTCCATACACCTTTTTTCCATGATCACTCTCACAGGAGTAAATCTCCCTTCCGAGGGGTAGATTTCCTTTCACATCCTGTTGTCTCAAGGACCGTAAGTGAGATTAAATCTTTCTAATGAGGATACAGACAGCAGTAAAAACCTCACAGTGACCCGGAAGGGCACCCCCTCGTCTGCAATCTAACAAGAGTCAACTTCTTGTAATGTATGTATAGTACTACGAACCAGACCCAAAAAGGCGGGTAATCCTCGTCAGCAGGAGCGTGGTAGCATTACAGCTACCCCTGCTCAGTGGCGTAACCAGAGTTATGGGCGCCCGGGGCAGAACATTTTTTTCGCCCCCCCCCCACCTCCGTTTGTAAGTAGGAGTCGGATGTAAGTCAGATGTATGTAACTCTGGACTGCCTGTATATAGTTGGATATAGTCAGTCTGCAGACTTAGGAACTCACTGTTGCAGGTAATGTAAATGTATAAGGTTTGAGATACTTCTCCATAAATTTGTTAGGTATAATTAGTTACAACATGCATTATACAGTATATATTTCGTACTTAGGCATATATGGAATATTACCAAGTCCTGCTTATCCTGCTGTTCTTGTTCGCTCCTCATTCTATCTCTTGGATGATGGGGGTACATCCCCTGGATGTGTATCTATCCACCACCAAACTGTTATAAAATGGTATTATTGCTTATTTATGTATTTATTTTCTATAATTTTTTTAACCATTTCCCTTTAAGATTTTGTATTAAACCGCTAGAATGTAATTATTGGTACATTTATCTATTATGTAAATATTATAGGCCACCTCCTATCTTCCGGAAGCTTTGGCAAAACGCGTAGAAGGCTGGACCCATTGCACATTGATGTTTAATTCAAGGACTGAAATCATGATTACAAGACATATGCAGTCATTAATTACAGAGAGAATATTGGTTGAAGATTTAATTGAATCAATTATGTACAGAATGTGTATATGTGGTCCAGGGAGGTATTGCGCTTAGGTAGTAGATATGATTTTTATGCAAGGAGCCGCCATTTGGGATATATTTGTGCATCAGCGGTTTGGCTTATATGTTGTCATTTTAATATAATGTTATTTTACTTTTTTAAATAATAAATTTGTGATATGATTATAACGTAATTGTGATTATTTTGTTCCTGTAAAGCCCCTTATAAGCCCCGTACTTAATGTACTTTCTTGTTGTATTTACAGATGATTTTGCAGGATGTCAGGGCATAAAGGTTTTAACTTCTACTTTTTTTGTGTGATTTCAACAGCTCCTCAATTTTAGACTGCAGTAACTTTGCTATTACATAAGCTTACTATCTGCAGTTCCCTTTAAGCCTTGGCAAATTAGGTGGTCAATCATTCCTTACAAGTTGAAAATTCTATCCACTGATCATTTTTAAAGGTCCTATGAGTTTCTGTTCCTTTGAGGCTTTTCTCAAACGATAGTTGGGCTCAAGGATTTTAAACAGGGTGCCTTTGAGAGAACAGACTATTGAATAGAAGATGGGTATAAAAAAAATGCCATCAAATGCCAGCTTTCCTAAAAGAATCGGCTTCACTTAAACACTAAGCTATGCTGCTACATGGTAATTCCGTTGGGAGTTAAATGTTTCTAGCAAGTGTAGTAATTTTGCCATCAGTTTTGCACATGTAATTATGTATATTATTTATGATGCAAACACATTATGATCCAAGTATAGCAGGTCCTCAGCTTGAAGCGGTGCATAAACCATCAGAAAAAAAATAGGGTTCAGGGGGTCTCACATTTTTTAGCTGTACTGAAAAGCTTAGTACAAAAATTATCCTAATTAATCTTCTCCCAGCATGTCTCCATTCTATCTCACTAATTGCGCTCTTGTGCTCTTTATCATTAATGCTCTCAGAATCTTCACTTCTAACCTAAGATGAACATAGTTATCTCTATTTTCCATGACTTTGAGACCTAGGTTTTCTCCCTTCTGGTGAATTTGCCTCTTATTTCTTAACCTCATTATCTCACATATCGCATCTTCAATAGCAGAGCACATCTTAACACTTGCCAAGCCTCACTTATTAAGGCTTATCAGCAGTCACGTGCTTAGTCAGTGCCACTTAGCACAGCTTGGTTGTATTTAGTGAAATCTATGTAAAAATAAAAGCATTAGGGAGTGCTCAATGCTTTGACTTTGGTAATTCCCCCGAGATTAGTGGAAGGAGTGACTATATAGAAATAGAAGATAGTCCTAAGTCAGGACACGTCTGTCTCTTCTTCTACTGTCAACTATATCTTAAAAGAATACTAAAATTGATTCCATTACCTGTATGATGTAAAGATAGCATTTACAGGTGAAACTCGAATAATTAGAATATCGTGCAAAAGTAATTGCAGTAAGTGCTGCAAAAGGGGCCCAAACCAAGTACTGAGTACATATGCATGCTTGTACTTTTCAGAGGTCCGATATTGTTCTATGTACAATCCTTGTTTTATTGATTGCATGTAATAATCTACTTTTTTGAGGTTGTGGATTTGGGGTTCTTGGGGTTTTCATGAGCTGTAAGCCATAATCATCACAATTATGAGAAATCACGGCTTGAATTATCTTGCTTTGCATTTAATGAGTCTATCTCATATATTAGTTTCACCTTTTAAGTTGCATTAGTGAAATAAATTAACTTTGCACGATATTCTAATTATTCGAGTTTCACCTGTATAGTACAGATAAGATTAATTTATAAAGTCTTTCAAAATTCTATATATTTGAATAAAATAAAATGTCCAATTATAATGATATGTATACAAACTTGTACTTTCTTATTTTCCATCTGCTGACAAGTTTGATTTGGAGCTGAACTCCAGCCTTCCCTTCAGTCTTGTATAGTTGTACAGGTTTCTTTCCCGTACTAAAATAGCTTGCTCTGATTTCATATCACACTGTGACCTTCTCACAGTTTGCTATAAAGGCTGCAAGTCAGATAAGGTCTTCCAACAAAATCTAGCCCTTTCCACTCCAGCTGTAATGTCCTTGGGCCTCATTGATTCATTGGATTTCAGTTATTTCAATCATAGAGACTCAGTAATAAATATGGGCATTACCTTGGGCAGCCTGCATGCAAATTCAGCCTACCTAGTAATGCCCACCCTACAGCCTGAAACCCACACATTCAGACATTTAGGATAACGCACTGCCTACATCTTGGTACTCTTGGTAGGAGCACTGGGGCAGGGTGTTGTGATATTTCAGAAAGCTAGGCACAGCACCCAGCTGGCCCCTCCTGCCAGCAATGATCATTGCACAGAAAAGCACAGAGACACGCAGATTATATCACTAGGTCTAAAATAAGGTATGTAATAAAAATGTTAAGGTGTTATTTAAAATCTTCATTAGCATCTTGATGAGGGGGAGGGGGGGGGGGGACCATGGAAGATAAAATATAAGCAGATTAATTTTAGCTTTTAGACAAGCTAAATTCAGGCAACAGCAAGTCAAGCCTCACTGGGAAGCCCCTTGATACACACAATAAATCGTTGTTGATATAGTGAAGGATTAGCAAAATAACAGGAACGAGTTTATTAAGCCACAAGAATTAGTTGACATTCAGTATAGGTTAAATGTCAATTATATTAAAGGTTATTTTGTACATTGCTTAGTGTAGCACCAATGTGATGCATCTCTCTTTGTTTCATACGTAAATTATCACATAGTTTACTGCTTTCCCATCTCACATGACCATTTTGTATCCCACAAGAGTGGCACAGTGACATTTGGTGCTCTAGAACAATTTATTACTGATTCCTTTGGTCCCAGAACAATGACACACTGGTGTTTCAGTTGTTGGATAAATTCTCTAAAATAGTTAAATGCAGGCAAAGGCATAACTGCACAACACAGTAATATTATTCAGACCTATACTGATACTATTGAATGCTAAATTTACTATTTCGGGAACTGAGTAAACTGTTGATGAGTATTAGCATCTATATAGGGAACTGTTGTGTCTATGATTGACACTGCACACATTGCACCCAGGACTGCTTGAAACTGTAAAATGTGCTGTAAAAGGCCCATAAGACTGATATATCCAGTATTTTGAATCATACAGGCTCTTAAAATATAGAATGTCTATATTAGTGTAATGCCCTTCTGACGCCCAGAGGCCTGAGGTGGATCCCAAAAGGGCAGAGAGGGCTGACATTTCACTAGTATGCAGATCTTTAGCCAGTGAAGGGACATGTGATCTAGAAAATTGGGCGCCAGTCACTTTAAGTGCCTTTTTGAATGCTTTATTGCAGAACATCAACTGGGAGAGAGGGTATAGGGCTTAGGACATCAATAGTAAAAGTAATACAGACTTGAGACTCACCAATCCTTTCAGACTTCCACATTGCAGAATTAACAGGAGAACATCTGACAATGGGTAAAGCAACGGCTAAACAGGGATAGGCATGAGATCCTCCATAGGAGAGACAGCAGACTTCCTCCTAAGGTACATATCAGCACCTGGCACCTCCAGTAGTCTTAAAGCTTCTCTGGTTCTCTTCCCTAATCAGTTCTAGAGCTCCCAGGGTCCACATGTGGCCTCCTCCTGGCTTGAGGCTTAGTAAGCATTTCCATTTCTGAGAATCCCACCCCCAGGCTACGCTGGACTGGAACTGAGCACATGGCAATGTGTGCACATGGCAGAGTATATATGCACTCCCCCAGCATGCACCAGTGGCCATGAGACTCCCAGTGATTGGCTAATGAGGCATAGACACTCAAGATGTTCCCGTATTGGCTGTACCACACAGCAGCAGAGTCACACTCCACTCAGGCAGGTACAATCAACAGCAGAACACCTGGAATTAACCAATATAATATCTAACTATGAATCAGCAAGGCTCCACTGAAGGTGGCAGGGGCTACACTAGTATTTAGCTAAAAGCAGTAAACTACTTACAGTAAAGGCAGTCCCAGACTTACGGACGCTCCGACTTACGGACAACCAGTACTTACGAACCGAGGTCCACAGTTCTCCTAAATGTACCGACAGCCGCCGGTACATTTAGGAGGAATGTGGCTGCAGCGGCCTGAGTCCCTTCAAATCCCCGCTGCTCTCCCTGCCTGTGTTGGCGGAGGCAGCGGGGACACAGACCGCTGCCCCCCATACCTCCGCTGCTGTCCCGGCCAGTTCTTCTCTCTTCTCCCGGTCCGTCCACTCCTCCTCTTCTACCGGTCCGTCCGCACCTCTTCTCCCGGTCCTTCCGCTCCTCTTCCCAGGTCCGTCCGCTCCTCTTCCCCTGGTCCGTCCGTTCCTCTTCCCCTGATCCGTCCGCTCCTCTTCCCGTGATCCGTCCGCTCCTCTTCCCCTGGTCCGTCCGCTCCTCTTCCCCCGAGAGATTTGTATCTTTAGCCCCTTGCTGCCCGCTCATTGTAAAAATACGGGCAGACGGCGGATGCTTCCCAGCAGGTGGACGTACATTTATGTATTTTCTTTCCTGCTCTGTGTGCCCCCTAGCAGGCAAACACAAGCAGAGTCCTGCCGGGAATGTGACCGTTACCGGCTGTTATATACAAGCGTTTAGCCGGCTGATCGCTTGTATACCACACACAGTGTCACACCCCCCCTCCTTTGCTGCCGCTGCTGGTTATCCCGGGCACCGCTGTCCCCCCTGTGGTGCCTGGGAATGAGAACAATGGCACAGTGGCTCACTGTACAGAGAAGGAGGAGAGATCAGCATTCCCCACCACTGATCTCTCCTCCTCTCTCTCTAAAGCCAGAAGCAATGCTTATTACATCACTTCCGCCTTTAGCTGTCATTTCTATTGCTGCTATAGCCAGAGAAGCAGCAGGTGAAGCAGATCTCTGCTTCATCAGCTTCACCCAAAAATGTTTTACATTACATTTATGCACTTATAAATGTAAATACGCGTTGGGTGTGCCTACGCGCAATAACAATGATTACGCCACACATGTTAAATATCGCCGCAAACGTTGCAGTGAGACCAATAATTACATGGCTATTATTCACTGATAACACTAAAATGTTGAGCGGTAAAAGCTATTAAAGCATCACCTATGGCCAATTTTAGGAATGGTAGTTTTTTTGCTATTTCGCGGGTAATAGGTAAAAAAACCAGCACTCGCAAGGGGATCCATCTTTCCAGTACTTCATTTGTAAAAAGGCATAACAGCAGCAAACAAACGCTTACATGTTTCAGCGCCCAGACTGAGCCTTAGTCGTGGCTGGTTGGACAGATCCCCTTGTGAGTGCCGATATTTTTACCAATTGCTCAGTGAATGCTCTGGCGGAAGCTTTACCAGGCACAGAGGTTCAAGCAATGGAATTGGAGACAAGAGGATAGTGCTGCTCAATGTTTCTAAACTGCTTGAGATGTTTGGTGTCTATTTACCTGACGTGACCCCATGTTTAATATTTAACCAAAAAATTGGGTGCTGATAAATGTTTTATAACATAACGTAGGGAAAACAGTTTTTTTTCTTTTTCATTTTCGGTACTTTTTTATTATATAGTAAAAAATAAAAACCCCAGTGGTGATTAAATGCCACTAAAAGCTCTATCTGTCCCTAAAAAATGGTATAAAATTAATTTCAGTACAGCGTTGCATGACAGAATAAATGCCAAAGCACTGCAGCGCTGAATACTGAAAAAGGGTCTGTCACACCATGTCCGGACCAGATCTGCGCACGTTTCTGCAAACGTGGTGCGGTGTGTTTGTGACGCGTTCCAGTGCGTTTTTGTTGTTGTTTTGGGGGGGATGTAATTATGCAAATTAATCTCGTCCTGCTCCATGTCATAGCTTCTGTTGCGTTCCAGTGCGGTGTGTTTGTAACGCGTTCCGATGTGTTCCAGTGCAGGAAAATGTGACATGCAGCATTTTTTCCCTGCACTGTAACGGACTGGACTGGTGTGAACAGAGCCCAAAAATCAGCTTTAGCAGAGTAGTGGGCAGGGAATGCACAAGACACAAGAAGGGACTTTGAATATGCAGAGCTTTGTATCACAAGCTTGTTACTTACATCATAAGCACTTCTACCCCTACATATTTTTTCTTCAGGGAATTTAATTATGAGTGAATGGCAAAAAATGTATTTATTACAATAGTAAATCTGTTTGTGATAGCAAGCACTTTCGAGTCAGCCACTTTGCAACTAGCTAAGGTGGTGCCTGCGCTTAAAGTATAAATGAAGTCAAAACTTTTTATTTTTTCATTTTGGGTAGAATAAGAGATAATGATTGGGATGCACCAATACGGACTATTTGGGAGAGTACTCGTTCTTGCCAAAATGGTCCAACACTCCTGATATCGAACTTCCAGTCAGAGGGAGATTTCCTCTGACCAGCAGTGCCGGGAGGGAACATGGAGCCGGCTTCCTGGGCAATCAGGAGGCCAGGGGCAGGTAATGATTCGCCGCCCCGGCTTCCTGACTGGAAAGGAAGCCTGCTTCATGCTGTGTGGCCGGCTCCATGCTGATTGGCGGGACAGCCAAACAGCATGGAGCCCACTTCCCAGCCAATCAGGAAGCCGGGCATCGGATAATGACATACCGCCCGGCTTCCTGATTAGCCGGAAAGCGGGCTCCATGCTAGCAGAAGTACCAGTATCCGTACTCGGTATCGGCGAGTACCAAAAGATAAATATCGGTACTCATACTCGGTATTGGTGCATCCCTAGATAAGTAAAACCCATGTCAGGTTCTTTTTCATTTCTGAGATTTCCCTTCACTTCCTATCTTATAGAGACAACAGGGAGTGAGTGTAAAGCTCTCCAATGTGAGGGAAATCCCTTTTATTCCTGTTCTGGTGGTGACTCACATTTTTTTAGTTCACCCTCACTTTCATTCCCAATGATGGTGGTCACCAGAAAGAGTGCATCTCCCTATAGGAGACACAGAGCAATAAAAACAAGACCGGGGTACCACCCCCACCACTGTATCCAAAACGAACTTAAAAGTTTGGCCTTTAGATACACTTTAGGTATTGCACTGTTTGCAAAAATCTGTCTGTAAATAGCCAGCCCAAAGCCAGTTTAATTACCATGGATACAGAGATTCAGCCATGTAGAGGTCATCACAAAGGTTTCATCCATCACATTCCCTTTCCTAAATATCATGCTGTTTTTCAAGTCTTAGTAATTAACCTCTGATGCCAGCAGGTAGCTCAGACAAATTTTTTCATTTTTACTTTGTATTGCACATTCAACAACATACTTGTACTTGAAGGAACTTTGCTTTTCTTTGGCATGCTGATAACACCTGAAGTTGACCTAAACAATGTTAGCTGTTCTTTTTGTACAAGGGTCACAAGGACTAATCCCTGCAAAGATGCACTTGATTTAAAGAAGAAGTATCAACAGGAATAAAAGCTTACTTGCTGGTCAAGTAATTAAAGTAAAAAAAGTAATAATCTGCACCTTATAAACAAAAGGCAGAACAATTTGGCAGAAAAGCACTTCTATATGTCTAATATTTGTGGCTGTGAGCTCTACCCCTACATGACGTCCAATTCATGGACATTCCTATAGGGGAGAACTAGCAAAGCCCAATAGCTACTGCCTCCTCTGCTATTCCTTCCCACTGCCATTCCTCTTCACCTACTGCCAATTCCTCCTCGTTTCCTCTTCCAGTACTGTGCAGTCTCTGACAGCTAGATTGGATCACAGGTGGAGGATTGCAGCTCAGGAATTGGCTCACAAAACTGTGGACACCTACAGAGGGACACTTACCCAGATAGCAAGCAATTGTGCTGTTAGTTTGAAAATGACCTGCTAAACTATTGCAGACTTGACAAGCTTCACAATTGTGTTGCACAATTGCAGCAAGTCTGCATTGCAAGTCTCCAGACCAGTGAGCTTGTAGAGCTCTTGCTAAGACCCGCAGGACTCTTGCTGTAGACTTGACAAGCAAATTTGCTACAAATTCAAAAAGTGTCAACTAGAACTTGTGCTGCAAGTGTTCTGCAAGTCTACAACTTGCCAGGAATATGTGCAGCAAGTTAACAAGAATTACAATTTAACCCTGCCACAAGTCTGTGGCAAGTTATCCTTGCTATCTGGGTAAAGGTATGATGGTGCACACATGGAGATGCTCTGGTGGCACAGAGATGCACATGGAAATGTACACAGGCACAAAGGGAGACATGCTGGAGGCACAGGGGGTACACTTAGAGCTACAGAAGAGCATACACTTGGATGTGCACAGGGGTACACTTGGTAGAGCTGCAACAGTTAATTGATTTAGTCGATTAAAATCGACGATTGAAAACGCTGGCAACGTTTTCGATCGTCGATTCGTCGGCTATCGATTGATTTGCCTGTTCGGGGCTATTCCGGGCTCCACATGCGGCCTGAGCCACACGTCACACGCTGCTCCCGCTGCGGCCGCCGTGCCCACGGCACAGACTTGGAGAAATGCAAGAGCACAGGGGTATACTTGGAGATATGGAGGAGCACATGGTTAAACTTGGAGATACTTGGAGATACAGAGGAGTGCAGGAGGTACACTTGGAGAAATGGAGGAGGACTGGGGTATACTTGGAGATATGGAGGAGCACAGGGGTACAGGATATAGTGTATTATGCCACTTATGACATTTTTGAGAGAGGCCTGGAACCAAACCCTAGCGTAAATCAAGGGCCACCTGTATTAATTTAAAGTGTTGGTGATGTTGTATTCTCCCATCTGTTCCTGCAAAGGCACCATCTATTGCTATCACTTTGAGCACCCACTTATTTGAAGTGGTGCACACTACTGAAGTGACAATGTCACTGTTTAATATTTTTGGGGATGTTTGTCAACTTGAGGGTTTTGTGTAGATAAGTGTTGGTAAAGTAAGGTCTATATTTACATGGATTTTGGCGTGAGTAAGGGATCTGTTTACAAGGTTGTGGCTGAACCAGAATCTATAAATTACATGGCTAGTTTGTGTTAGGGTGGTAAACTTCCATAGTTGCTGGTGTTTGTGTAGAGTATATATACATGACTGCTGGGGAGTGTGTGTGTGTGTGTGGGGGGGTTCTATTTAATTGATCAAGTGCAAGGAAAATATACATGTACATTGCTGCTGGTTTGTATGAGAAGGAGGGTCTCCTTACATGTTACTAGTGTATGTGGAGGGTCTATTTAACATGACTCCTGTGGAACGGGGTGTCTATATTTAACTGGTGGTGTTTTTTGGGGGAAGGGATCTAATGACATATATAAGGCCTATATACATGTTCTATATACACAGCTGCTGATTTGGAGATGTTTAAATGGCTACTCACGACTGTCTACTTACATAGATATGGTGCACATAGATGCAGGTGAGGAAATGAGATGTGGTATGCAATGAGATAAGATGAATATGATTGTAGATGTCATTGGGAAAGAATGGGGTGCTGACTAAGCAGAATGCAGGTAAAAATGAAACCGTTTAGACAACGTGCACGTTGTGGTGCCTTAAAACACACCCACATTTTGTTCATGCCTACAATTTTTTGATACCTGAAAGCACCCTCATGTTTCAGCTCCATCTATGAAATCCTTCTGTCCATGCTACCCCACCCATCCCTTCCTGCCCAGGAGACAGGTGTCAGAATTGAAGGAAAAATCTTACACAATTGAATTGAAGGAAAAAAGGTACACAAACAGGAATTGAAAGCCAATGAAGAATGTAACCCCTCCCATTTCTAGCTGAAACTAACATGTTTTTGATGGAACTGTGCTTTTAGATGTATGAATGTATGTCAAACTTAAAGCACTATATTTTTAATTTGTAAAAAAAAATATTACCAAAACACATTTCTGCATTGTTTTGCCTCGATACTTCAAACAACCCAAGCATTTTTCTCTTGAAAGGTGTGCTAAAGCAATAGCGTAGCTGGGTCAATGGTTGAACATTTTGTATAGCTGCATTATGCTGCAGTTGATATTCCCTGCCTCAGCCATCCTGGATGTAAAAGCTTGACTGGCATGTTTTACATTTGTGCACTGATTAAATACTGTAGCTCTGACCTGCAGTAGCTGAGAAGATGAAAGGGTGCCGAGTAACAAATGAGACAATGATGCAGCATTAGCAACATGTTCTTGTTAGCCCAGACATGAAAAATAGCAAGCACCAAGGTATGGGAAAGCCAGCCATGACGGAAATCAATCTGAACTGTATTTTGTATTCTTTTCCATAAAATAGTTTAAGCTAGGAAGCAAAGATGTGGATTAAAATTTGTGTTTGTTATATGTTAAAGCCACTCTAGGGCTCTTAAATGAAACCTGCCACAGGTGAAATATGAAGGCTGATATTACTGAACTGCTTTTTGAAAATGTTGGTTGCGTGTCTACCATAGTGACCCAATTGCTTCAATTTACTGCAAGTCACTGACTTAGGACAATCGCGTAATGGTGCCCATGCACTTATCGATTATAGTTTGAAAATCATCCACAAATGGTCTTTTGTATGGTAATCGATCAGTTGATGGGAACCCAACAATTTTTTTTACTGTACTCCTGGCTGAATTTCCTCAATCAATCAGGCTGGAAAACTTTTTTCGGTTTGAATGAAAAATCGATGAATTAGTGGCATTTTCTTATGAAAAAAAATCGCAACATAAAAACGGCACATACGCAAACGAAAATCTGTTCTGTTGAGTTAGTATTGCTAAGGGACGATTATCAAAACGACATTGGTCTGTGCTTGATGGGGTATTCGAGCGGAAATCGAACAAGGGTTTGATGACAGCACGGAGGAAATCGAACGATAATCATAGAGTTTTGTTCACATCAGCATGCTTCTTTTGGGTTATGAGCTATATCATTGAAGCCGGTGGCAGTCAAGCAACTAGAATTTTCAGAAGGATGTTAGCAATGTCATTTGGATTAATGACTTTAACACTTTGAGTCAATAAGCTGAAAAAAGTATGCAGATCAGGAGTCATCACTTTGCTCACACTACACTTGCTGCATGCTTGTTCCACATCAGTGACTTAGAAGCCAGACGCAGATAGGCAAGTAACATTTCCAAATGGGAGGTCAACAATGGCAGCCTATAAGTTTCCATTCAAATGGACTGTAAATCAACTTTTTTTTTTTTTTTTAATGGAAAGTCAAAGTTGTGAGCTCAGTTTTCACAATGGACCCCTTTAGTGTAGCCAATGTAAATGACAACTTCTGACCCTTCTCTGATGTTCCGAGGCTGCATAATTTTTACAGTTCAGTGACTCAGAAAGTACTAAAGTTGGCAAGTGGCTTTAACTTTTTAGAAGTTCGTCAGGTTGAATTCTATATAAAACCATCACATACGTACACTGCTGTCAAAACAGAATTCTCTGGGATTAGTTAGAAAGTCAGGCGGGTTATTTTGCAGTTATTAAAGTCTACACCAAATTTAGCTTTTTGTGCTTTCTACAGTACAGAGATTCTTACATTTTTTATCCTGAGGACCCAAATAAGAAAATGATTACAGTACTGGGACCCAACTAGAGAATTAATACCAAAATGTCAGCAAAGCCACACAAAGAAAACAAAAACAAACACACAAACATCAAACACAGTTTTTTTCTATTCAAGCATTGTTTCTCAATCATTTGTAAAGAAAAAAAGTGAAACACTTACATATTTTTAATAACGCAATAAATACAGATTAGGCTCCTGAGCATCATTCCTATGTAAATGCTCATACATATATAAAAACAATAATTTAATGTGACACTAAACTCAGGAGTTAAATCTTAAAATGCATTCAAGTACATTAACTATGGATGAGAAAGGTTGCATTAGGCTATCAGTGACCAATCTGCAATGTATGTGTATAAACCCCTCAGCCTTTATAAATCCCGCAATCACCTACCCCATCACCTACCCCAGCAACAAAACCCTGCCCTATCTCAACATCCCCAGCATCATCTCCACTGTTCTTGGATTTCATGACACATGCTCTGATAATTACCTGCTTCAATTTTTCAACCTCCATTGTCCCCAATTCAACTGACATATTCCTCCTGTTTCAGTTATATTACCCTCCCAACCACCTGCACAATTCGCAGTGCTGCTGTATAGCTCCCAGACACCGCTACTGTACCTGAATAACTTCAATTTCAAGGGGCCAGTTAATTTACATTGATTTTGAATTCTATTCTCCTTTGTAAACAGTTTGGCTCCCATGTTGCTACTTTATAGTTACTTAGGGGATTATCTACTTACCTGCCAAAGGCAGCTGAGTGAATAACCGAGCCGAAGTGAAGTGAGCCAAACTCTGTTCGGCTATTCACTTCAGCCATGTACGGCTGATTTCAGCCGTACATCGGCTAAAATCAGCCGTACATTGGCTGCCTTCGGTCAGCCGAACATGCTCTGCATGTTCGGCTGAGCCAAAGTGCAGAAGGACTTCGACTCAGTCGATCCAACATCTGGATCGGCTGAGCCGAAGCTCTGGCAGCTCACTCGCTGCCATTCGCCCCTATTCTCATAGGGGCCGAACGACAGTCAGTAAATAGCCGAATGCTGCAGAGCGGCATTCGGCTCAGCTATTCTGCTCGGTACCTCCAAGGTAGTGATCAGAATAGCAAAACAGGTAAATGAATAATTAAAAAAAGTGTGCACCTCCTAACATGTGCACGAGTGGGACACAGTACACATTTTTTGCGATGGCTGTTGCATACAAGCTTTCGGGCAGCTATAGAGCCACCCGATCGCTTGTATGGTGTGTGGGAGTTTGTGCCCCCCTCCGCCTTCGCTTATGGCTATCTCGGGCCTTCACTGTCATCCCCCAGACCCAGCATGGTGGGTCTGTGTACATTGATAGGAGGGAGAGCAGCACATGTCTAGCAACTGACCTCCCCTCTGATCACTGAAAGTGAAAACGATGATTGTGCCACAAGTTACATATCAGTGCAAATGTCAGAGTGAGAGCAATAATTCTAGGGCTATCAATCACTGTTAGCACTAAACCGATGAGCATTAAATGCTTTTAAAGCATCACCTATTTTGGGTATGATAGTTTTTTTTTGTGATTTCTCAGGTGCAGGCAATTTTAAGGCTTGACACGTTTGGTATCTATTTACCCGGCATGACCCCGACTTAATAAATGTTTCATAACATAACGTAGGGAACATTTTTTTATGTTTGGTACTTTTTACTTTATATAGCAAAAAAAAAAAAAACCTAGTGGTGATTAAATAGCACCAAAAGAAAGCTCTATCTGTCCCACAAAATTATGTAAAATTAATTTCAGTATGGCATTGCAGGCTAAATGGCTAAATGTCAAAGTACCTCAGAGCTGAATACTGAAAAATGGCCTGGATAAGGAAGGGGATTTAGCAACCTAGTCATCAAGTGATTAAAGAGAATTTGTCACTCTGATCATTCAGGGCAAAGTCACAAAACCTCTACTAGCTCCCCCCCCAACCCATCTACTCACATTCCCCTTGCTCCCCCGTTGCTCTGGTGGAGCCATTGTAAATACCTGGTGCTTCCAGTTATGGAGGAAACGTGAACCCTTAAAGCATGCAATGCTCAGACCTAAGTCATCAATCCCCAGGTCCAAACATTGTTGTCTGAGGGAGGGGGTAACATCATAAACCATGTGGAAGCTCTGCCAACACCTGGCATGGAGGTTACATAGGGTTTGACTCCTGGAGGAACAGAGTGGTGGTACAGTGCAAGGAATGCGAGTATGGGTGGCCTGGGATGTGGGCTGGTAAGAGACTCTATCCTTAATAAGGAAAATGACAGTCTCTTTAAGGTGCCCATAGACATTAGATGTTCATCTCTCAATCCAGTTGTTTTTGGCTGGATCAGGCTACAGTCTCAAGTCTATGAACACTTTTCCCCTCAATAGGTCAGTACAAGAGATGTCCATCGCACTCCTCCCTCACTTTTTTTGTGTTAGCTGAACGGTATCTGGTTACTCAAGTGACTGTTTATATTATGGTATCAAGCCACAAGCAGAGATGCCTGAGGGTGTCCAGATTTAGCTTTATGTGCACATCTTTATTGACAACCTTATTATCAGTGTTTGTATAAAAAAAGCTATTGTTCTCTTGGGAAAGGCTGTATTTTTTAATTATGCAGGTCATTTAATGAAACTTAAAGAGACCTTATTATTGCAGCTGGACACTAATACAGCATAGCTGACAAATGTACACTTTAATTCATATTTATTAACTGTATGTTAGAAACAATACTTATCGACAATTTCTGGTGAGAAATATTAGATTGCGAGATGATTCAGATAAATGGCTCAATTAATTGAAATGAAGCAGACTCCATTGCACTGAACCGAAGCTGTGAGCTCTTTATTAAAAGTGCTGTTCTGTAGCCCATAACCTTGTTCCTTGACTCCTCTCTAGTTTCCAATTTAAACAAGTCCCCATGCGGCCTGCTCTAAAGGCCTTTGTCTCCCTGTCATTGTTAAAAGAGCTGAGGCATCCTGGAAGTGTGAAATCAGAACTCATGAGTTGAACGGTTCCCTCGGGAACACTGTACTGCTCAGAAGGTCAAAGTCATGGGCTGGACCATCTGAAAATGTCTGATCGCCAGTCTGTGACACAGCGGGTGGGGGGCAAAGGAGCTAGAACTTAACACATCTTAATTAAAGCCCAAAGACAGCAAAACAGACTGTTTTTAAGTGGGCTGTCAAACAAGACTTAGATTTTGCCCCGCTAATGAATGTGAATCTGCTAAATGTTAAGCCATAAGCTAATAGGGATGTTCATAAGATAATTGTTAAAACAGCATTATATCTTCTTCTGCTATGTCTTTATTTTATATTACAATCAGATTTCATGCTCTATTTGTTTCTAGGTTTTTATGTTCTACGTGGTTATAAAAGAAATGAAATTTACATAAGGACAATCTAAGTAAGGCACACATGATAATTTAATGTCAAGGAAAAGCCTCAAGGTATATGGAATGGGTACACGCTGTAACAATGAACCCCAAAAATCATACCAATGTGCCTGTCTCTATAGCTGAATTTAGTGAGTTGTGTTTCTACAAAACTGAAAATATAGAATTCTCAAGTTTCAGATACGTTTTTAAAGTAACCCTATCAACCCTATGGGCAGTTTAAACTCAGCATATGATAAACTAAATGCATAAACAACTACAGAAATGTTCATGCCAAGACAATAAGTAAATCCTGAGATATAGGTAGCTGAAGGTTTATGAAAATCTCAATTTTTCCTGCAATAGTTGAACTAGGCCCCTCTCTCTAATGTGCTTCAAGCATCCCTATTGGTTAAAGAGGAGCACATCACATTACAAAATCCTCTGGATCTACTAAGTGTTTTGACATGTGGTGATCTACTGATTGTTTTGACATGATGTAAGCCACACTACCAATACTGAGATCAGATGTTGTGTCTTCATGTCATCATATTGAAAAATGATCCACTACTGTGCCTTCATGACTGGAAACTATAAACAACAAAAAAAAGGGTGGCATCTACCTTCTCCAACCTCAATTTTTGCAGCAAATCATTTGCCTTAATACTATCGGTGAACTTTATCATTATTATTTTTGTTGTTATACTTTATCCTTTATAAGTGCCAATATTTTACACAGTGCTGAACATAAAATAAAAGTAAAAAAAAGATATAATCAAACAATGACAGAAAACATCTACTAAACATGACAATGAAGATGACTTCTCTGAACAAGATTATAATCTAAAATAGATAAATGGCAGTGGCTTTAAGTGACAGGGAGCTGGGTAATACAATAAGTTTGGAGTTTAAGTGATACCCTCAGCCGGCTAACTGAATAAAACCTGAAGAAGGGATCTAAAGCATTGTGAAAGCTGCATCTTTAGTAACGTAAGTTAGCCAACAAAGGGTATCACTTAAACTCCAAACGTTATGCATGGGTAAAGTGGAAGTTGACCCTAGAATTACTCTGTGAACATTAAAAAGCCATATAACACATCTACCTTAATAAATGCATAGCACCATGTTTGGCTTCTGTCCACTATCTGGTTTTCCAGGAATCAGCTTTGGAAATTGCTGGCCAATTTACCAGTGGCCCTATCCAACTCATGGTGATCCTGATAAACTGTTTTCAGTGCTGATTGCTGGCCAACCAGACGCCATGGTGTTATGTATTCATCAAGGTACATGTGTTATATGGTTATTTAATGTTCACAGATTTATTCAGTAAGGAAATATTACTAGCAATATTAGAATACGCCTGCTGTTGTGTACTTATTCCTTCACTAGATCATGGTGACTGAGAGCATTGCTTACAAAAAGCAAGAAGAAAAACCTTCCATTACATCACAGCAGATAGGCATTTTGTCCTCATTCCAACCTACTCAGCTATGGCATGCACAGGAAATACAGAGAAGCTAAACTTTATATTCACATAAAATATAATACATTTTCTAAACATATGATTTTTCAGCAGGTCTGTATTTACCATAATGGCACTCACGGGCCTGTGCCTAGGGAAGTGGGAGCGTATGAGTTATAAGATGTGATCATTTTTTCCTTATTTGTTTCTGTTTTCTGGCCGCCGCTGGATATCTGTGGCTTAAGTGCACTATGGGGGATGTATGTTCCGGGGGATGTTAAGACTCACTATAACCCACCTCTCCATTCTCTTGTTTGCTCATCTGTACAGTTAGAAATTAGCTTTGAAAAAAATAAATATCACTAACATAATAACATAATACAGGGGGCAAAGTTGGCACAAAGGGATATAATTATTCTGGTGTGCCTAGGTCAACATTAAGAGGCTGATTAACTAAAGCAGTTGGGAATGTTCACACAAAAAAGGAGTAAAGATTCACCTCCATTATCAAATCATGAGAAAAGCTAATTCTTGTTCATCTGCACATGACTGGATAATTGAAGTAAATCTTAACTCTTTTTTGTGTGAACATTATAAACTTCTTTAGCCTTGATGTCTCAGCACAGCCCTTGATATGTGGTGGCTTCAGATACATCTACCTGCTATAAACTGTCATCAGAAATACCACTCTGCCTTTACAAAATAAATGAGTAAATTAAAAAAAATGGCAATGGCATTAAAGTGGAAAATGCACTATTTATATCATGACTGTTTTTCTCTAGACACCATAAAAAACTCCATTATCATGACATGGTTTTAATTAAAGCCCCCCTCCTCTTTCCGAGAACCCTTTAAATAAGCATCAGTAGAAGATACTCCTGGTAGCCTGTCATCTTCTGAATGTCATTGTGGTGCACTGTGTGCCCCAGATGTAAAATGTAACAAATAAGTCTCATCAAATGAATCACAGGAAAACAGTTCATTCTTTTAAAATTTTAATTAAGAGCTGTTTGGAGAATATATGTAAATGTAGTGACAAGACATTTTGTACAGTGGGATCTTCTTACCAGTGACATCAGCTGCCATCAATCCCTCTGCTCTTATGACTTTTACTTGAAGGAAGCCCACATCATTAAAACTGCTAAAGGATCGCATAAGACTCTGTAATTAACAAAAAAAATCCAAATGCATTATTAATGTATTTTTTATATAATTTAGTTTCACTTTAAACATGCATAATATTTAAAAGAGAATGCTACAGAGGACAACAATTATTATTGTTATATGTGAGTTCTCAAAGCAACATGAAACAAATAACAAAGGTCCATACAGCTCGTCCATTAATTGTAAGTGCATTGGTCAAAATTATTTATTTTAACAGGGACAGTCTTAAAAATAATTGCAATACATTCCAAGCACAGAAAATTGCATAAGTAAACAGACACACGGTAAGGCTTTGAGTGACAAAATTAGCACACAACTTAATTGGTATCTCTGTGGCCCAATCTAAAAAAAAAAATAATAATTAGCTTAACAAAATGGACTTAATGAAAGAGCTACTATTTGAAAACAGCATGGGATTACGATCGAGGCACAAATACCCTAGTGTAAGGTGCACAACGCTGGCCTCAAAGTAATAAAAAATGATATGGTTTGATTAGTACACATTCAGGGGGGTCTATGTGTGTATATAATGTCTTCAGCTTTTTTTACACCAAAGAATGCCTTAAACCTTAAAGAAGCTTTTTTTAAATACTTTTTTATGCTTTTTTTATAATTAAAAGGAGATTTTGATGCATTTAAGGCATTGCCACCAAAACAAGAATTCACTAAACCTATGTTATGTTTACAGTATTAAATAATGTTATCAATTTCTGGGGTATTGTTGCTCTAATAGTGACGTTTAAAAATTATCGCATGTGTTATTGCCCCTAAAAATTTAGCTAGCTGAAGCTTGTTGATGAAGTGCCTTTAGAAAAAAAGCCGGAAAATCAACTGTTTATTCTAGTGATAACGAAATGCTTCTCAAGCTATCATAGCACTATATGATAACATACAGGCTTTCAACAGTTTATTGACCATTTAATTAAAAATAAAGATTACACACTTAAGCAATATTTATATTTATCAGCTGAACATTTTAGGAAGAAATTATCATGAGATAAAACAAGGCACTGAGTTAAAATAACCCATTCATTTTAGTGAAATTAAGTCTTATAGGCTCAATTCACATAGCCTGTAACAACAATTAGGGTCTTCGTTCCAGCCATGTTATTGCACTTTTCTCATTGGTTGTGAAAATAACCGTTACCACATTGAAAATAAGAACATTTATCCTAATGTTTTAGTTTTGTGAATTCAGCCTGATGCCTGCAACCAACTGTTGTACATGTTGGGGATCTTAAATAGGTGTCATTAGGTCTGATGCTTATGGTTAAATATTGTTCAAGAAATATCAAAACATTTTAAGGACCAGATAAGCCCTATGGTGCAAGTACTGTTCATTCATAATAGCCCACAGATATTGCTAAATAAATTCTGATGTAGTTTTATGAATACCTGGAAGGACTTTTATGGGCATTTCTGGAGCTCAGAGTACAATGTACATTTCTAACTCCTTCTTTCTTCTTTATATGCCACTATTCTGAAGTCTGAAGTTGTTCTACATGCATAAACATTAGTTTGTGAGACCTTTTGTAAAGTTGGAGGTTTTCCTGCACACCCCATATCATTCTGAATTATTGTCCCAAATGTTAAAAGTATTGTAAAGCAGTGTTGCTGCCTTACTGTTCAGAAGATAGTCATCTAATGTATGAGTAAGCATTGAAGAAGAAAACCACATTCCTCTTTATGTTAAAACTACGGGCATCCCTGTTACAGTTAACCTCAGCTTATAATTTGTCATTGTTCTTAGGCCCTAAAAACATGCTTTTCCCAATAATAGTTGGGTAAAGGTTAGGTTAATAGTTAGGTATAGACTCCAAAAGTTTGGGTCTTATACAGGTAGAGTTCATTGCAGCTTAGCGAATTTACAACTTGATGATTCCAGCTCTATTCACTGACCTTCCTAAGATATCAATAGGCAAGGATTGTGTGCATTACTGGGAAAAACTGAATAACTTATTCGTGGCATTAAGCTTCATGAACAGTACTGGTCTAGAATTTTCATGCATGTCTCATTTACAGAGACCTTGAATCTACTTTTGGCAACAAAAATGATACCAACATTAAAAAAAAGTAAATTTTCTTCAATAGTGCACCACATTAGCTACTTGCACTATTATAATTAGTATTCTTGCACTCACCTCCATTTCTGAATCATAATATGTTAAGTATGCCATTGTGACAATGAAAATAGTAGTTTTGGATCGTAAAAATATCAATAAAAACGTTATGGATGTAAAGAGCAGCCCATGTTTTTATTAATAATATGAGAGAGCTGACAGTCAGAGCACACTGTGATATTAACATTATCTGTCCCAAGTGAATGCTCCCTGTTTACAGTGAAGATATGACCTTGGTTTTCAGAGACAAGAAATTATTAAGCTAGGTATATTCCCCTATGTGCATTAATATGATATTTCTTTTATATAAAAAGTATTTATGAGCCCTATTAACTTTCAATCTTTTTACATTTGTTTATTTTTCAAGCATGGTCTCAGAGGTGCTTAAATGAAAACCAGCTTTAGTGTTGACACAAAAAAGAGGATTTGAATGTTATTGTAATGACTTTAGGAGTTGCAGCCCATAAATGGATATTTATTACGGTTGCCAACATGGGGTTTGACATAACTGTGCACATCAACTTTCATTTACAATTACACTCTATGGATCTTTGAGAAAAAGAACCATTGTACTGTATTTACCTTTTTGCTTTACTTTTGTCTCCTAAGTAGTATCACAGCAACAAGGGTAGAACATGTATCAACAGTGGTCTATAGGGCCAGTTTAGGCCACGTTTCTAGCCTCCCTTTTAGTGGAAGCAACATAATGTAGAGCCTTTCATACTTGACTTTTGTTATTATTTTGTATGAGGCATCGTGTGTGTATTATGTTAGGATATATTTATAAAGAAATGTCATGGGGTCCTGGGTTGTGTGTGAGGGACTCGGGGATATTAGATTTGCCTCTGTGTTTAATGTACTCACGTTATATATGGTTGATTAATTTCAATCCTTAGGGAGAAACAAAATAAAACATGGCTATATCCAAAAAAAAAATGTATTTGCAGTCTATGCTTTCTACATAGTCTATTCTAGTTCCTTTGTCTTTCTTGCATTTATTGCTCACATTGGTCAGATGTAATTTGTCATCTACTCACTTGTCCTCCCCATATACGTTATATAGGTCATGTTTGTCAGGTGTCCCTACCATCAAGCATTTAAAGGAGAACTATGGGGTTAAGGCTTTTCCCCATAGTTCTCCTTAATGTAATGGGAGGACATAAACTAGCATCCTCCCGCTACTGCTCGCGGTATACTGAGATGCCGCAGCTGAAGCGGATCCCGACAATTATGTCTGGATCCACCCAGCTGCGTGAGTGACAGCTGGCTCTGCCTATCTAGACAGATCGGAGCGGGGAGGGGGGAATCCAGCCCCTCCCCTGTCACGGCAGAGAGCTGTGACAGGATCGAGAGGTGAGCGAACACCGGTATGTGTTCGCTCACTTCTCGATCTACTGAGCCGACCTGTGACAGTCTCATTGTCACAGGTCGGCTACAACTATGAGGTGAGTGAAAAGCACTCAGCTCATTGTTCTCCTTTAAGCTAAATCAGATATCACTACATTCCACTGGGCCAGTTGTCACTCGGGTTATGTGGGTCACTACTGTCATGACCTAGCTAATGTATATTAGGGGAACAGGCGAGAAGAGGAAAAGTAACACCTGACAAATGTAAGGAGATTAGGGATGTCCTGATACCATTTTTTCAAGAGCAAATACAAGTACAAGTACTTTCCCTCAGGTACTTGCCGAAACCGATTACCGTTACTTTTTGTTAAAGGGACATGTGATATTTTTTCTAAAACAATACAGACCAATCATTTTAAAGTAGTTTCTTTATAATTATGAAGAACTGTAACTCAATCCATGATTATTCAGCAATGAGAATGACAACCAGCAATAGAGGACCACAAATCTCAGCAATCCAAGATTGTTCAGCAAGCGAGAGTGACAACCAGCAATCATGGATTGCTGAGATTTGTAGTCCTCTATAGCCATTGCCATTCTCTATTGCTGTATAATCATTGATCCCATCAATACAATTATACAGGACTGTGTGCGGTCTCACTCACTATGTAAAGTCCTGAATAAATAGTCGGTGCTATATAAATACCTGTAATAGATACATAGTAAATGTTTAAAGCACAGAATACCCCATGAAACTCTGTAGGTTCCACATCCTGATCTGCATTTTATAAATTACTTGCAAATGGGATGATCTGCAGTTTATAAATTACACTCTAATGCGATATTCACCCTCCTTTATAAATTGGCCCCAATAATAATATACACTTGGTCTATAAGATCCCTTTTCCATATGAAGGGTTTATGACCATTCAACCTGGATCATAAAAACTGAAAAGTCTGCACTAGCAATATTTATGCTACATTAATAAGTGGGTTTATCAGAGGAAAAGGAATAAAGAATATACTCTGCTCTTAATCCTGTTTTTAATTAATGTATGTATTGCTATTTCGAGGCAAAATTACCATCATGAAAAAGCACATTCAAGCTCTCTGTGTTGCTGCGTACAGCATCTACTCACTTTCAACAGAGTGACCTGGATGTGAACTGCCGCTCTGCTTTAAACTCTTTGAAGTTTCACTCTGTATTCACCCGGGAGATTGTAAGACAACAGAAGCCAATGGCTCATAAATGTCTCTTCCTATTAACGCTATGTCTAGAACACAAAGGTGACTAAGTCTCAAGTTACATGGCAGCATATAACTCCAAAAACTGCATGAGGGAAAAGCTAATACAACCAGTTCCAAAAAAAACTACAATTAAACTCATCAGTTAATATGTAGAATATATTATTTCCTTTCAAAACGAAAGAAAAAAAATTAAAGATGTAAAAACAGGAGCCCATAGTTATTTAACTGGGTAATCCAGCAATTATTTTTTTTCCTGTTAGAGCAAATTGTACCATACTTTATAAGTTTGTCCTTCTCAAATCTGCACGTTTCGGGTTCTAAAGATGCAAAGTGTTTATTTAATACAATTAAAGTTGAACTCAACAACAGCTAAAATATTGACTCTGCATGCTGATTTAAAATAATCTTACATTCATTAGTTAAACAAACTTGTTTTTAATTTACTTACAGAGTTCATCTACTTCTTGGTCTACTTCTGGCACAAATTATGTAATGTGCCAAAGCATTGCACCCTGGGAAGTTTACATCAGCAGAGCATTGCTGGGAAATCTCATCAGTAATCTAACAAGATCTCAGGGAAAGGCATTTTTCTCCTCTGAGATGATGTGCGTGGTCACATGTCCTAGTTACATGTGTCAGAGTTCCATGAAGTAAAGGTAGATCTAGTAACCTGCCTTTAGTTAACATGGCCACTGTCAGAAGACTGGGAAAGGAAAGAGAAATAAGGTGTGCAAAGAATACAAAGCCGGAAATGATCTAGAAGTATCTGTTTGTAGATTGTCATTACTAAACATTTCTAAAAGGTGTGTTTGTTGTTATTTTAAAGATATGGGTAAAGTTCCTCTTTAAACAATTTAAGTCAGGCTTTGAAATCAGAAGACATAGATAGGGGCTAAGCAACACCTTAACTTGCTCTAAATTCTTTGAACTTTAATCCTAGGGTGAACTTTCACTTTAAGGAACACTTACAGTTTTTTTCCTTCCCTCAGATTGTGACTGGACAGTGAATGGAGAAACAGAAAATACATGAGCTTCTGTCACAATATGTTCTCTCCTCCTATTAGCTTGCTTGCACATGAGTACTGAACCTCAACTGAGTGGTTTCTTGTCCTGCCCCTCCCTCTCTTTTCCAAGTATTGGTTCTGCTGTGCAGGGAATGCAATACTGAGGTTGACACCAAGTCAAATTGGCACACCGAATTACATGACTCGCAAAAAAAAAAAATATTATGTATTATTTAAAGAATTATGGGGAGAGTGAAATACACATATCCCCATAATAAGAGCTGACATTAGCTCTATTGATCAAGAACTGAGCGATCACATACCACTGCTTGATCAGTTCCCGATCTTCTCCCTGCAGAGAGTGGTGGCTGCCAGTCACCACTCCACGCAGGGGTTCTCCCTCCCCTCTCTGTTCCTCCAGCGCTGACTGGAGGGACGGACGGGGGAGGGGGCTCTCTAGAGTCAGAGTCAGCTGTCAATCAGGAAGCAGGGTGGATCCCGACCATATTTTTGGGATCCGTTCCGGCTGCGGTGCGGCTCTGCACTGAGTTTTGGGTCACAGGAAGACATTAGTATTTGTCCTCCTGTGATCCTACAGAGAACTATGGCAAAAAAAAGGTTGAGCCTTAGTTCTCTTTTAATACAGATCTTTGTGTCTTTTATATCTGCCTATAGTTCATTTTATTGTTCATTGTTGCTTCTCATACACTAACAGTTCAGCAATTTTGCTTTCTAAATTTTACATGGCCCAGTGTAGGCTAGATATGCATTTGGCACTTAGAAAGTGCATAGTTTGGTCCCAATCCAGATGATTCCTTATGACTGTTGGAAGTGCTTTCTATTTTATGTAGAGATTGCTCAAAGTGTAAAAAAGCCAAAAAAAAAAAAAATCTTTGCAATCAATCGTTGATACTTCTCCATAATCCATAGAAATGGAAACCCCCTTCACTGCTTATCTGCAGCATTTTAATGTCTGCCTAATTTTAAAAAAATGGCAAATTCTGAGCCCATTCTATCAGAGATCTCATATTTAGCAACATTTAGAAATAATTGGGACCCAAGGAACCCAAGGGACCCAAGGAACCCAAAAGTTGAATGAATAGCAACACTAGGTGTGTTGCTATTCATTCAATGGTACCCTAACAGGACCTCCTGGCAGGTGTGTATGCACTACTTTTTTCTCACTGCGCTGCAATGTACGGTATTGCTTTACCGCTGGGCGGTACATGGGGTTGCCATTGAAATGAATGGCAACGCATGGTAGGACACACTAGGTGCATTGTGCAATATAATTAACACAACACTTTGGTGTGAATGGCCACTTATACGCAGATAAATTGATCTACAATATAGAAACAAATGTTTAAATGTCTATGTTTAAATGTACCTGCATTTATATGTGTTTATACACATTCAGAATATCTAATCTGTCCTTGGACGCATAGATTTCTATTTTCTCTAAATGCAAGTAACCTGAATTCAACTAACATAGGTAAACAGTGTATAACAGTGTGAATTATACCCTTCCAAATCATTACATACATTTATATGCATTTAGAAATGCCCTATAAAGACATATAAATGCATGTCCCTATAAACTGACAACATACACTTTTGCAAGCATAAATACATTTTAGATCATGGAAAAAAAAATCAAATATGAAAGTTTTTTTGGGAGTTACGTAAAATCCTTTTCTTGGAGTCCATTGAGGGTTACAGGAATTCAGATACCGTTGGGTTATCCTGCTGCCTACCGGTAAAATAGACAGTGACAATCAAAAACATTGGACTAGCCCAAAATAACCTCTAATTTTCCCAGCATGCCTCAGTTTTGTGGCAAAGCAGTTGCAAAACACAAACCTAAACATATAGAGGTGGGGCCTGTGCCTCTCAGTGGACTCCAAGAAAATGATTTCTATTTTCTTTCTCATCCTTTGAAGGGCACAGGAGTTCAGATACTTTTGGGATGTCCAAAAGCAGTTCAACTGAAGCAACAACTTTCCACAGGCCCAATGAACAAAACTGGGGGACTGCCAGCAGCCCAAGGAATGCCTGAAGGACTCACACCTGAATCTAAAAAAAAATGGATGACCGCCAGAGGGGGATACTTCCATATAGGAGAAACCCCATAACTCAAATCCAGTGAATAGCTGATTACCTAACGGAAAAATGGACCCACAAAGAGAAGTGGCCAACAACAAATAGAGCCAAAGCCCCCAGAAGTAATGTCCCCAGAGGTAAGCAAAAGAATAACAGGTCATAACAAATAGGACCAGTCAGTTAAGTATGAAGGCCCTAGGCTTTAATAACCCTGATCACTTAGGAACAAGGGTCAAGAGCTACATGTCTAAAAGCGTGTCTGGTTAGACAAAAAAGGACTGAAGGGGCAGGTAATGAGGAAACAACTACTGAAGGGTAGGCAAGGGAAGGGATTTAGACTCTGGTACCACGCTGGAGTTGGAAATGACCAGAAGGGCTGAGGATAGTCGGAATACTCTCCCTGGTACATGAGCAATTCTGTCTATCCCTGGTGTCTAGTCATAGGTCTAGGGATGCTCCTGAACCTCAAGAAATTGGGAATGCTGAAAATGACATCTTAGTGTGACATTGTATTCTTAAAAGTGAACTGCTGGAACACCAATGTCTAATCTCTTAAGTGAACTAAAAAAAAAAAGTCAGTGCTGCATAATAAGACGGAGATATTTTCATTTATAAATATGTATTTTGTATTTCTTTACACAGGGAGATATTTTGAAAAAGGCTTCGAAAGTCAGCAAGGGGGTTTCCATGCCTGTCTGAGGTTGTCTGCAGGAGGTAGCTCTGTCTGCTGATCATCCTGGGAGACATGGGGTCCTCTTCCAAGACTTCTGGATAACAGGAACTGGTGTCCAGTGAATAACCCTCTAAGGGGATCAACATGTGTGAGACCAATGCTCACACTATTGGCCTGCGCAGAAACAAGACTACTTTCCCTGATGTAGGAAGGACTCCAATTCATTCTTGGTAGTGAAGACACAGTAGCAACCCAATGGTTAAGGAGTCTGACCCAGGAGAGTCTCACAAAGTAGAAGGAGCCACCTATTCTTGAAGACCAGAAGAAAGCCCAGGGAGGGAAGAATCTTCCAGAAGAGAAAGCCTCATAGATAGAGGGCAGAGTCCATACCAGTCTCCTGAGGCTGTGTAGACACAACAAGGAGTAACTCGTCCATGAAAGCAGACATGCTAGACTACTCAGAAACCAAATGCACAATGGTAAAGGCCAAAAAGCAAGGGGGGGAAGGTGTTGTCTCTAAAGGATAGTCTTTCAACATGCAACACTCCTTTGCGGGCAGTCAGGGGGAGTCCAGAGGAGGGAAATACCCTGATGATGAGGCCTTAAAGGACCACTTAATGTGGATCTAAGTAACAAGGGCCTAAGGTAGATACCCTTGCCTGCAGGTGACAAATAGATCCAAGAGCAGAAAACTAAAAGACAAAATCTGGAGAGATTTTGTAGGTGGTAGGCCCTGCAGTGAAATGTTGTTCACTAGGATCTCTAAAGCTTACTCTTCACAGGGGGTGGGGGTATCTTCCAAAGGGATGCCAGAACAGGGCTTTAGGTCTATCACAAGAGTTCAGGCTCTGGTGTATGGCACTGATGATTCAGATCCCTGACAGAATAAAAACAGTAATGGTTGGCTCCAGAAAACCTAGTGAGACAGAGGTTCCCGATGGAGAGGGGAGACACTAAGGGGTACCAGGCAACAATGGAGGGAAAATAAATCTCTTTGAGACAGAGAGAGGTGGCCCGGGCGGTCCCAGCTCAGCATCCTGTGCTAACGTAAAGTCTGGGGCAAGGGGTCAAGGGGTGAGAAGAACTCAAGAGAACCGGGGAGGTGAAGGAGGAACAAGCTGAGAGAGCCCAGAAGGATACACAGTTCAGCCCCCCACTTGTAGAAAGCACTTTAATTCAAAAGGTTTGTCAATGAACTTAGCCAGTATTACACTTTTAGCCCAATGGGCAGCCTTAGAGTCAGGCTCCAGGGGCCTAGAAGACTGTGTTAACTCAAAAACAGTTTCTTCAGAGATAGACTGTTAGGCCTGTTCTGAGGCCTCTGGAAAGTCAAAGCTAGATTCTGCAGGGAAAGGTGCTGGAGCCTGTTTCTGATCTGCACAGCTGCTTTACAGAGACCAGCTTAAGCAGCAGTGTAGTAAACAACCTTTCTCCAGGAAGAACAACAACAACAAGTCAAAAAATAGACTTTTATAAGCAGACATGAGGCAAAAAAACTGGTAGGAGAAGAAGGGGTTATCCTGGGATGACCCACAGCTTTCTTATTTGCCAGTGTCTGTTTTAGATGGCAGTATAACCCAACAATATTTGAATTCCTGTGCTCCTCAATGGATGAGAAATAAATGTACCTTTGACTTGGATTTCTCCTGGAAATTAGCGGTTGACTTCCTGGTATGTGAGGGTGCCTTAGTACTCCTTTGTCGACAACCTCGTAGGTGAATGTCTGCTGTTTGAAATCTCAGACTGTGGCCTTACCAGATTTGGTGATGTCATTACTGTGCTGTTCACTGTTCTCCTTGCTGGAAGCTCTGACATGAGGAAGAACCTCTGTCGCTACCAAAATAACCGCCTCCACACACAGTGGAGAACAAGGCATGTTAAGACAGTAATGGGAAAAGATCAGCAGCAGTAAATAGCTTTTGTGCTAACAAATTCCTCAAACACTTAATTGGGTATTCAGAGTGAACATGGGTTACTCTTATTTACAAACGTTCACTTTACTAAGTCAACAACCACTACTGCTTTCATACATTAACCCTATTGCGTAAATTCAAATATACAGTATATATATATCTCAATATATAGATCTATATATCTCGATATATAGATCTATATATCGAGATATATATATATATTCAGACCCTCTTCACTTTTTTCACTTGTGTTATGTTGCAGCCTGATACTAAAGTTGTTTAAATTCTTTTTTTTCCCCTCGTTTATCTACACTCAGTACCCCATAATGATAAAGTGAAAACAGAATTTAGAAATGTTTACAAATGCATGAAAAAAAACCCAGACTGAAATATCACATTGGCATAAGTATTCAGACCCTTTGCAACAATACTTGAAATTTAGATCAGGTACTTCCCATTTCTCTTGATGGTTGCTGAGATGTTTCTACACCTTGATTGGAGTCCACCTGTGGTCAAATAAATTGAATGGACATGATTTGGAAGGGCACACACCTCTCTATAGAAGGCCTCACAGCTGACAATGCATACTGTATCAGAGCAAAAGCCATGAGCTCAAAAGGAACTGCCTGCAGAGCTCAGAGACAGGATTATTGAAAGGCACCGATCTGGGGAAGGCTACAAAAAATGTCTGCTGCACTGAAGGTTCCCAAGAGCACAGTGGCCTCCATAATTCTCAAATGGAAGAAGTTTGGCACAACCAGGACTCTTCCAAGAGCTGGTCGCCCGGCCAAACTGAGCAATCGTGGGAGAAGGGCCTTAGTAAGAGAAGAGTCCAAGAATGCAATGGTCACTCTGACTTAGCTTCAGAGATCCTGTGTGGAGATGGGACAAAGTTTCAGAAAGTCACTGCAGCCCTCCACCGATCTGACCTTTATGGCCAAGTGGCTAGATGGAAGCCTCTCCTCAGTGCAAAACACATGAAAGCCTGCTTAGATTTTGCAAAAAAAAAACACCTGAAGGACTCTCAGACTGATTCACTCTCAGCACCTGAAGGACTCTCAGAACAAGTCCCTGGTCTGATGAAACCAAGATTAAACTGTTTGGCCTTAATTCTAAACATTATGTCTGGAGGAAACCAGGCACCGGTCATTACCTGCCCAATACCATCCCAACAGTGAAGCATAGTGGGCATCATGCAGTGGGGTTGTTTTTAAGCACCAGGGACGGGGAGACTGGTTAGGGTTGAGGGAAAGCCGAATGGCGCAAAGTACAGAGATATCCTCAATGAAAATCTGTTCCACAGCGCTCAGGACCTCAGACTGGGCCGAAGGTTCACCTTCCAACATGACAACGATCCTAAGCACACAGACAAGACAACACAGTAGTGGCTTAGGGACAACTCTGTGAATTTCCAAGAGTGGCCCAGGCAGAGCCCCGAGTTGAACATCTCTGGAGAGACCTAAAAAATGCTGTCCACTGACGATCCAACCTGACTGAGCTTGAGAGGATTTGCAAAGAAGAATAACCGAAAAAACCCCAAACCAGGTGTGTAAAGCTTGTCATACCCAAAAAGACTCGAGGCTGCAATTGCTGCCAAAGGTGCTTCAACAAAGTACTGAGTAAAGGGTCTGAATACTTAAGTACATGTGATATTTCAGTTTTTTATCTTTAATAAATTCACAGACATTTCTAACATTCTGTTTTCACTTTATGTAATTATGGGGTACTGAGCGTAGATTAATGAGAAAAAAAAAAGAATTTAAACAACTGTAGTATCAGGCTGCAACATAACACAATTGAAAAAAAGTGAATGGGTTTTGATTACTTTCTGAATGCACTGTATACTTCTAATAAATATTTTACAAGCTACTGTTGAAACCTCTCCGTAGAAACACTAAAGAGGCTTTAAAGCAACACTTTGGGGAAACATTTTCCTAACCTCTGCAATGGGGCTACCCAGAAACTGCAAGAGTTAAGTGTTCATTTTTCTCTAGGTTCAAAAATAAAGTTATACTCACCCAGTCCTTGCAGCCGGCTTACTCTTAAATCGGTTCTGTGAGTCATCACGTTCTATACAGTCTGTATAGAATGTGAGGAAACCAAGGGACATACCATTGCTGCTGCGGAGGAAGAGAGGCTCCAGGAACAGGTGTAAAAGCAAGCTGTCTCCAAGGATCAGGTGAGTATAACTTTGTTACTGAACCTAAACAAAAAATGGCACTTAACACTTGCTGGGGTAGCCCCACTGCAAAGGTTAAAAGAAATGTCTTGCCGGAGCTCTGCTTTAATTTTTGCAGCCCCATCATATACAGTACAAATGCAGGGCACTTCTTCAGCTATTATTTACAATTACTGGTGAATGCAAAATAGAAATCCAATCATTTAAATGTGGAATGGGGAATGAGGTCTAAATTCTCCTCACTTTCTGTCCGCTCAAAACTTTGTCACTCGTAAAAAAATAAGAGAAACTGCTAAAAAAAAAGTGTTGGTTGGAGATACATCTTTTGCACATCGCATCACTCAGGGCTTGTTCACACCAAACGTGCTGCTGGAACGCACCGTAATTGCTCACAAAACGCTCACCCTTCGTTCTGGGGTGGGAAGTGCAATGATGTCAATAGCACCGCAGCCACAGCCCCCCCCCCCCCCCCCCCCCGCAGTGCGATCGGATGCGTGGTAAAACATTGCCTGTGTTCCGTTCCACTGCAAATGCAAAAATGCTGCTTGCTCTATTTTTTTGCGTTTGCAGTGGGCTGGAATGCAGGCAATGTTTTGTCATGCGTCCGATCGCACTGCGGGCGGGGAGCGTGGCAGTGGTGCTATCAAGTTCAATGCACCGCCACGCCCTTTCCCTCCCCAGAACAAAGGGGGAAGTTTTGTGAGCGATTGCAGTGCTCCCGCTCTCTAACGCAACACAATTGGTGTGAACAAGCCCTCAGAATTTCATTGTGCCTGCATAGTTATGCTTTGATAATAGAATTCACCTGCAGGTGCCTATCCAACAGAAAAGGTGGAGGAGGAAACCTTAATCAACAGGGAACCTTTACATTTGTACTCAAGAACCCTTTTCTCCAACCCTCTCTGTGGTTCTACTGATTTGGATTGTCCAGTAAATAAACTTTGAATTGTTTCATTTCTGATCATGCTGTTTAGAGGCACTCTTTCTCTTGAGCTTTAAGATATGGCTTCTCTGCCAATGTTTAGTATGTGTAGCACAAATATACTGTAAAATAGATAATTAACAACATCAGCTTAAATTAAACTGACAAAAAAAAAGCAATTTTTACAACACCGCATACAAGACATTAGGCCAATGCAAAACATGGAGCCGCAAACATAACCATTTTATTGGGAAGATGTTAAAAAGTTAATGAAAAAGTATTACACGTATAGACTGCAATGTGTTTGGGATGGGGATTTATGATGGGCTTATTACAGTGCTCTGCACTGGTCGGATTGCATAATAATAAATATGTATTAACTTCTGTACAGAGTAAGCACCTATAATAAACTCTCAGCTTTGTAATAAGCAAATATAAATGCTAGATTATCATAAATACCTGGCTCTACAGAGCAATTTGCTATCAGAATTTGTGATGTGTTATTTATGAATATTGTCATCCGAAAAGGAGAGAAAAAAAAAAACTAGATGTTTTTCCTGGGACTAGAAAATAATACTGCTGCACAGGAATCTATGATTTGTTGTGAATTTGCTCTATCTTCAAAAGATGGGAAAAAAATGAAATGCTCCAGAGATGAGCCCTCTCTATTTTTTTAATGAAAGGCTGTATAATATATTTTCAGTATGGTTGCTGCAGCTGTCAAGGAGAGAGTCTCAGCTCAGCTCCATTATGGGAGAAGCAATACCCCGTCCTATGGCATTGAGTTCCACAGAGGGGCCAGACCTGATTGACAGCTTGTCACTATGACGTCTTATTCCATCTCTGTTATGGAGAAAATTAATGTCACACAACCAGCCTTATGACTCGCTGTCATCTTAGAAGCGCTCACCTTTTATCAATGCTCTAAATAACATTTCAAGCCCATCGTCTCACAGTGGACAATCCGGTCAAGGGACATTAAATCGGATGACTGTGAAATGTCATAATAGAAATCGAATGCTAACAACTTCTTTTCTAAACTAGCTCCTACGGTTTTTAAACTGTGACAAGGGGAACCAAGGGTTCAGCACACCCGTTCTGAAAAGGTCAGATAATCTCTCTTGGTCTGCTAACCATTAGTGGACCTTTTCCTTCTTTTAGCAAAAAAAGAAAAGCATTTGTAATCTTTTTAGGCAGTTTTACATTATCGCTTCAAGATATAATGTCCCTTTAATGTGTAGGGCTCTGTCTTTGAGCCAGGAACAGGCTAAATAGCTTCTAATACTGTCATTTTCCAGGACTTTTTCGATCAGGATGTAGGGTCAGCTCATTAGATGTCTCATTCAAGAACATCTCATAGGTTTACAGATTCCGGTGAGCTAAAATCGCACATAAATAAATTCTATTTTAGTCAGAGCATGATAATTTATAGAGGTTTTCATAAATGGCACAGGGGATGGAGGGAGACAGAAGCAGATAAAACAGACAATCAATAGAAATGATGGCAATTGTGTAATTATTGTAAGAGGCTTAGCCATCTGTTTCTGCTCTTCAGTACAGTATGTATGGGTCATTGGCCAGGGAAAAAATATGGCAATTATAACACAGGCAGGCTTGCAGTACAAACATTTGTAACAAAGGTGTCCTGCCTGACCTGTACAAGTGTCTGTTAGCAAAAAGTTAAACCTATTTTCTACAAGCTTCCCATTACTGATGTGTATGCCTGGTGCACAGCATCCAGTCTACACAAACATAACAGCGGATAGCAAAAGGTAAGAAGAAAAGAAAAACAGGTATTAGCTTACATGTTCAATCCCTCGGCAATAACATAAAACTGACTCTAGTTTCATTTGGTGGTTGTTGAAAGTGTTTTTTTTTAATGCATTTTAATGTGGCTTTCAACAACTAAAAAAAAAAATCCCAGCTGTTTCCAACCAGCTTACATTTACTTCCAGATTAAAGTGTTGTGAATCAGATACAATGTTGATCATATAGTATCATTATGCTGCATTTGAATGGACAGCTAATTTTTAAGTGTTAGATTAATTGTTACATTTAAGTGCTAGGTGAAAGGTGGAGTGTTAGGCTTCAGGTAACGTGTTATGGTTAAGGTGAGCGTAATGGTTAAAAAAAAGAGCCATTTAGGAATGGGCAATTGTAAGAATATGAATCCTCACTCTTAAAGCGAATCTATGCTTTGGGCGATGATGTCAGTGCCGCTCTATGCATCATGTAAGTGAATATAGGGCCATGTGGTGACTCCCCTTTATGGGGAATTTTCATGGCACCCTGCATTTACAGGGTGTCCTAGGATGTCTAGTGGTGGAAAGCTATTACTGCACGGGAGAACACAAGAGAGGAGGTGAGTAATGCAACCAGAACTTTTTTTTTTTTTTTTTTATATACACCTGCAGGGGGCATTAAACATTTCCAGGAATTGGGCTTTAAAGTAAACCTATTGCTTAGCTTTACAAAATACAGGTTTACATTAAAATGTGTCTAAACATTGTGTGTGTGTGTTTGTGTAATGGATTGCTTTGCTGTATTAAAATTTACTTTAAATGATGCTCCAGACACTTTCTGTAATAGGGTTAAAATGCTGTCTTCCTATGGAGTGAATACAGGAGCACATTGGCATGTCCAGTCTTTGTAATGGTCTAAAATTCTCCCACCATTGATACCAGGGGTGCGGAATTCCTATCGCCTGATGCCTAGGACATGTAGTTCCGGGCGCCAGGCAGGTGTTTTTTTTTCTACATTTAGCCCTGCTTTGGGCAAGCAGGACTAAATGTAGAGCAGGGAGCCATGGTTTATTTAGTACAGCCTCCCAGATCACTTGTATAGCAGCCTGTATGTCGTCCTCCCCACCCCCCTCTCCAAGGTCCATCCTTCCCGCTGTGGTTTTCTCTTCTGGGGGTCCCGGGACCATGGCAATGATTTCAGGATGGAGAGTGGGAAGCAGACCACGTCCATTCTCGGATCTGCTCTGTGATCAGTGAGCGCTGTACTTGCAGCCTTCCTTTCTCAGCTGTCACATATGGGCCTGTACAGAAGATTGACCACAGCATTGAGCTCAATCTTCTGAATTGAAGAGCAGGCTCCATAAAAAGAACCTGTCACCTCCAAACACTATCACATAGAGGCTTGTTAGACCCTGTGTGATAGCAATACAGTTAAGTGAAAAAAGCGATAACAAAAATAATAGAATTAAAATTTAAAAAATAACTAGTAAAAACAATAAAATAAATAAAGTGATTAAGAAGAAAACAAATAATTAAAAACTAAAAAAAACTAAAAACTAACCCCGCTGCCTCCCATCTACATGTGAATAGCCGCACGCCTAGGGCATTGTGTGTGTGTGTGCGCTGAGTGCTGGCCAAATTGCTGTGTTCCATATTTTGGTAGCAACACTAACACACACAATGTGTATTAAAGTGTAAGTTCACTTTCCCAAGTAATTTGGGAAAATGCAAATTACCCACTCAAATCTGGCCCCTTCTACAACCCCCCCACCCCACCTGGGCCTTCACCTCCGCCAGTATGGGTGTGCTATCTATACCCCATACTGCCGTCCACCACAGCCCTGCGCTATGGATTTCGAATTTCACCTGCACATTGCAAGGGCTCCTTGGTCAGTGTGGTCAGGTTTAGTTTAAATACGCTTTTGGTTCAAATTAATTTTGTATCATGACAAGTAGTTTGTCATGAGAGACAAGAAGATTGGGCACCTGCTTTAATCCTTGGATAAGTAGTTTATTTTTAAATTTCCACACCATACCCCAGGTATGATATGCAAATGGTAACCTGAGATACTTGGAAAACAGTGCACAGAAGATCAAAAATTTCAAAAGGTAATCCAAGTTAGCAACAACAAACATTTAAAAAAAAAGTAAACCTGAACAAAACATTTGAATTAACTGAAACTGTTTTAACAAGGGCTTTATTATGCTTTAAAAGTTGTTACGACAGTGTGCTATTATGTCTCAGTGATGACTATGTGTGCTTCTATTTATTTGTTGTTTCTCCCTGACAGGTCAAAAATGTCACCTCAGTGTCAAACTTTAAGATCCCTGGGAAGCTAAACTGCCTCCTAAGCTCAATGAAATTAACTTACACTTCCCAAGATTCCGGAGGAGGGTAAAATTGTAAATTAACCACTTCAGTACGTATATAAACATCGTGGTCCAAAAGTGGCTGTAAGATAATGCATGGCAATCACATGTATAATTATATTTGTTGGCTAAAGAAATTTTATACTATTTCTTAATATATTATTTTATGATTTTTTTAGGTATTGCTTTTGTTGTCGGATTATTTTTAGATGGTTTGTCTTGTAATTGCTTTTGTATGTTTTGTCTTATATTGTATAGGTTTTAATGGTGCAATATTTTATTGTCGCAAGAATCAGCACCCTTAATTTCATTGCAGTCTGTGCAATGATAATAAAGGCTTTCGGTTTCATTCACTTAACTCCGGACTGGTAATGCTGGTATTTGTGGATTTAAAAGAAAACCCTACAGAAATCTCACTAATTATTAAAAAAAACAACAATAAACTATATTCTATGAAAATGGTTAAATCTATTTGGGATTCCCCCCCTGCCACTATATAGAGCTTTATTAGAAAGCCTTTATGCAACCACACAGCCAGGCACTGCACTTCTTTGATGCAGGTGAAAATAATCTGAGAGCTCTACCTGATGACTAAATATTACAAGCATAGGTAACAAGGAGCATGTACATCATGTGACAAGAACAAGGAGCTCCACCTGCTGGCTGCAAAATAATAAAATTACCATTTGTAAATATATGTTCAATTGACTACAATTCTATTTTTCTAAATGCTGTAGCTTGTGTTTTATGTTAACTATTTCACTTTTTTAAAGTATTACAACTTCAAACCTAAAACATCTAAAAGTTTAGTGGGATTTTTTATTTTTGGAAAGCATTTGCAACAGAAATATTTCTGAGTTCATCCTCAAGGCCAATTGATGCCAACCATGATATAATACAGTGAAGTTTTCCAGCCAGCCCAGAAGCACTGACTCATTCCTTAAGCCAACCCCCAGTCAATGGTCAACAAGCAAGATGTAACATAGTAATGTCTTCCAGCAGCATTGTCCCATTCCTGGCACCATGCCACAGTCAATGAAAACCAAGGAAGATGCAACACAGAAATGTTGTCTAGCAGCAGTGCCCCATTCCTTATGCCACCCTATGGTTAAAATTTGCCAAGCAAGATGTAACGTATAGATGTCCTCCAGAAGTTGAAAACCTGGAGCCTTAGTTTAAGGCAAGCATATCAAATTTTCCAAAACGTGTCATGCCTTAAAGCCAAGTTATGTTAAAAACGTTATCATCTTTCCGGAAATTCTGATCTCTGAAACCAAATGCTCTCACGAGGTTAACAGATGGCAAGCTGAACAAAACACAGAGAAAAATCCTTTCCATCTAACATTGTTAAAGCCTGGTTTGAGGTAAGTACCAACAACCAAAGTACTATTTCTATGTCTGCACAATCAAGTAAACCTTGTCTACCGGTGACCAGATGACTGAACAAACTTGTTTAGAGGAAACTGTAGGTGGTGACACAGAGATATGAGCGTGTGACCTATTCTGAATGTATCAAACCTAGTACTCCATGTTCAGATATTCCGCCAGCAACTATAGATAGTATTAATCTATGTGAAAACATGCTTTATTCAAGCACTGCTTCGGCTCAATCTGTAATTTTCTGCTCTGTTATGCCTTTGACACCTGCAGAGTCTGTAATTTATTGGCAAAATGTGTTTTCCACATATGCAGGATCTGTGATTTTGTGGTCAGATATGCCTTTGCCTTCTGTCAGTTCAGAGTCTGTTGCTGCACTTTCAAATATTCAAATAATGATGTAACGTCAATGCCCCCTGTCAAAACAGAGAATGCCTAGCAGTTATTGATAAAAAATACTAGGCCTTCTCCGTGCTTGAGCAAGCAACCTTCTGTGTTTTTCCAGCAGTGGAGAAGTCACTCAGCAGAGCAGTATACCTGACCCATGATCTGATCATGATACCTGATCCCCATGAGCCCCATGGCCCTAGCAGGTATAACATATGTATACTTTCTTTGGGCTAAGCTGGACCAATGTAAATATACATAAATATTTATACCTGGAGGTCAGTTTTAAGAAAATTGGTGATACTAGATAGTGGAGCAAGCAAAAAGCATTGATACCGTCTTTGTTTCTTTGCTTCCAAAGATGGCAACTAAGTTTGATAGATTGCTTAATGGACCAATAGAGGGGTGAGGAAGAAAGGAATGGTGGGGGGAGGGGTAGGCATTGTACCACCAAGCAGCCTTAAAACTGGCTTTAACACCTTAACCCTTGAACGTAATCATACCCCAACTATTTCTAACATTAGACGAATCCCAAAAAACCTACTGTAGTTGGTGCAAAAGCTATATAGTCTGCAAAACATTAGCTTAAGGATATGTTGGCACTGCAAAAAACTGATCCATTACAAATATAAAAAACATAATAGTCCAAAACATATACATACCAGTTGTGATTTTTTTTAAGTTTGGCTATAGCAATAATCTTTAAAGAAGTTTCACCATGCATTTTCTGGGATGCTAGTGCCCCCTAGGTGTCAAAGTCCAGCAATTTGTGTCATCTTTATAGGTAGTGCAGTTTATGAGATGGTATGAGTATGTCTTTGAGTATGGTTGACAGCATTCCTCACCCCACACACACACCATCATGACTCTTGGACTACACATCTAGCAAGGAGACATATTATATATTTAATGAGAAGTGATTGACAGTGCTTGCATTAGTAGGAGGTGCTTCAATAAGACAAGTGCCATGACTAGGAGTTAATGGGCATGAGGCATGTCAGCTAGAGGGCAGTTCTTCTGTTCCACCCTCTCTTTTCAAGCAGCAACAGGCTTACACACTGATCCAGTTTTATTGGTTGGTAGGATGCAGGCAGCTGGGGTGCACAGTGTCTTGCCTTTCTATGGTGCAGGGGCCTGGCCACACAGCAACATTGATCGATATGGTGTAGAGGGCCAGGCCCACTGATGAATTCATTTTGTCTATTTTTATAAAAAATTAAAATTAAAGCTGCCTCCTTTCTCCCAACAAGTCCCCAGCCCAGCGCTACTGTCTATCCAGTAGACTTTGTGAAGCTAGGAAACAAAAGAATGACAGAGGAAGTGAAACAGTATGTACATGGGACTGTAATCCTGGGTGTGGGCTCAGAGGGATCTATGGCGGGATCTAACATTACTGGTTTACATGATCTACAACTAAAAATAAAATTAGCCCCACTTTAAGAGGAACTTTACCCATATCTTCAAAATAACAACAAAGGTACCTTTAGATATATGTAGTAGTGACAATCTACAAACAGATACTTCTAGATAATTGCCGACGTTTTATTCTTTGCATAACTTTTTTTTTTTCTTCCCCAATCTTCTGACTGTGGCCATTTTAACCTCTTGCCGTCCGCCCGTAGTAAAAAAAACGGACGGACGGCACTGATAAGGGCAGGTTACTAGATTTCCCTTTACTACCTTGAACTCTGGCACATGTGGCTAGGACATGCACAGGGAAATGCCTTTCCCTGAGATCTCATGAGATTATAGATGAGATTTCTCAGCAATGCCCTGCTGATGTAACCCTCCCAGGATTCAATGCTTGGGCAAAATTACATCATTTGTGCCAATGTGGACCAGGAAGTGTGAAAAAAAGAAATTGTAAGTAAAATAAAAATATTTTTGTTTAACTAATGAATGTAAGATGATTGCATATCAGCATACAGAGCTGTGTGCTGATTTTTAGCCAAAGGGGGCAAAGGTCCACTTTAATATGTTGCTTAGTTGTTTTCAAAACAAGGTCTTTATGCTCCTTGTGCTGGACTGTTAATAGGACTAAATATAGAATCCAGCATACAGAAAGACCTCTTTGGAAAACAAAGATCATAATGATGACACTGTAATATGAAGCTTAGTGCTTTGTAAATGTGTATGACAAAGATATACACTGTACTAGGTTTAAATTCTATGCTCAGATGTATGTTCTTGTTTAAATCTGCACTTTTTAAACTAGCCTAATCTGTCAACATTAATTTCTGATTGTCTGTTATCAGTGGCATAACTGGTATTGGGCAGTCAAGGCACCTGCTCTGGATCTTCAGTGGTTTGCCCTTAGTCCTGCCTGTGATCTCGCTCTGTCATTATCACAAGATCACAGGCAAAAGGCACAGAAGGCACAGATCCAGTCTGATTGACTCTGCCACAGTTTGTGTTTTCATCTGAGAGCTCTCCCCTTCCTCCTTTGCCATGGATCCTGTTTTTTTCTCCTCTGCCAAGAGCCAGCAATCATAAAAGTGAGTAATACTGCTCACGAAATGTTTTATTAAAAAATGTTTCCACTTAACTCTATTGCTATCACACAGGGGGCAACATTCGGACCGCCACTGCAGCAAGAAGCACTACACTGACAACCAATGTAAGGGGTCACTACAATGGCCACCAATATAAGAGGACACTACACTGACCACCAATATAAGAGGACACTACACTGACCACCAATGTACCAGGGGGCACTGCATTGACCACCAATGTAACAAGGGGCTCTACATTGACCATCAATGTAACAAGGGGCACTATTCGGACCGCCAATGCAGCAAGGTGCACTACACTGACCAGCATTGTAAGGGGCCACTACAATGACCACCAATGTAATTGGGTACAGATACTAACTGCCAGTGTAAGGGCAGCACAGACAGTGTTCACCAATGTATGGGGGCACACAATGACCACCGACTCCAGGTATTGATTCATTAATTGCCAAAGCCAGGTATTTTTTCCTCCCACTAACCACCAATGCTGGTATTTTTTCCTCCCCTGACCACCAATACCAAGTATTTTTCCTCCCACTTACCACCACCACTAAACATTTTTTTTCTCCCTCTAACCACTAATGTAAGTCATTTTTCTCTCCCGATGATCACTAATGTCAGTCATTTTTCCCTGACATTGGCCACAGACACTTGCCATTCTTTTCTTCTGCTAACCAGCAATATAAGGGGCCCTATGACATATATTGCTAAGCACTACACACTGTACATTGTGCAGTACATATGAAAGTGCTTACTGCTGTACATTTCATACTCCTGCTAAGTAGTTTCCAACTATTTTCCAACAAAGTGTTAGCTCTTTGTCCATGTTCTGTTTTTTTGTTGTTTTTTAACCCCTTCATGACTGAGCTTGTTTTTGGTTTCTGTTCGTAAATGACTGACACACTTTTGACATTTTTGCTGTGTGATTCTTCCACGTCAGTAATATACTTTCTTACAAAGTGCACCCACACATATTATATATTGTTTTTTAGAGGACAGATAGGGCTATATATTTATATCACATATGTGTGTCTAACGCCTCACTTAGGACAAATACAAATTAAAAAAAGAGGAAAAAACGTAAAAAAAAACTTTTTTTCCCAGTTTTGATTTGTAGTATTTTTTTTTAACAAAACCAGCACAGCTAAAAAAAAATGCAATACATACATTCATTTATTTGTCCCTTATTTTTAATTTTTTTACACTTTTCACTATTTTTTTTTATTTATTTACACTTTTCACTTTTTTTATACTGACAAATTTTATTTATTTAATTATATCAGGCAGTCATTGTGAATTAATCTCACTATTACTGCTTGATAAATTAATACATTTTTTTTATTATCAGGCTGCTTCAAACTTCAGAACAGCCGATAATAAGTTAGTGACACTGATCCTGCAGCAGTTCAGGATTCAGCTGTCAGTGAATGTTTCAGAAAACTTAAACATTCTACTTTCAAGAATAGATACATTATGTGTCTAATACATAACATTTTGTATCTATTCTTGAAAGTCAAAAGATAAAAAAAAAAAAAGCCAGTATAGCTTGAGAGAGATATCTCTCGATCTATACGAGCTGTCAGAATGCCGGCAAAAGCCGACATGTGTGTCCGCTTTGCTGTGACTCTCAGACACCCGATATTAAGGTATCGGGTGTCTGAAAAAGGTTAACCCTTTCAGTAATGGATCTCTAGATAGTTAGACATCCATTACTGAAAGGTAACCGCTGATTCTCAGCGGTTAGCAGCCTTCTAGTGCAGCAAATAACTCGTCACGTACAGTGTACGTGACGAGTCATTTGGTCCCTTTGTGGCTGGACGTACAGTGTACGTCTCCCGTCACGAAGGGGTTAAGACAATTCTTTAGGTTTACGTGTGTCTGTGAAGCTCTCACTTGTGGTACAGTAGTTAAGGAGTATTTTATGGTTACATAGACTGCGACATACAGTATGTGTGCAGTGTGTACTGCGATTAGGCTTAGACTATATATACTGCAACCGTGTTCCTTTAGGCCACACCCAATATCCAGTGCAATTTAACAACACACATTCGCCCCCTTTCCAGGTTCCAAGTGCCAAGGTTTGGGCATGTCTGTGAGATTCTTGCTTGTGGCACAGTAATTAAAGCATATTTTTTTTGGGCAATGAAGGACTATGTTATACGTGTGTCATCTATACAGGCAATAGGGTCTGGTTATATTTAACCATACCACTTTACGTCCCTCTCACAATTAGGCCACATCCACCACTACGTTCTTGAGGGTGCCCCAGGTCTTTCACAGTCCTAGTTATGATCTGATGATTATGAAGTATTTATGGTTATATCCTTGCATGAAAACGCAAAACAACACCGGGCGCCTTTCCTGGTGCAATAAACATTTTATAAATAAAATGAGGTATACAAAAATGTATACTTACAAAGGAAGCAAGGGTTAGAAACGTCAATGGACTAATGATCCTTAGTGACTATTCTGCTGTGGAAATGAGTTGGAGCGATTGAAGGGCAATCCAAGAGCTCTGCTTTTCACGCCCCCTTCATCAGAGCTTAAGGTGCGCGGTGTTGTTTTGTGTTTTCATGCAGTGCTCGGGATCCCCCCTGTGAAGGATTTCAAGAAGCACTTTTGGCAATAGGAGTGTCTGTTTTGGCGCTGATCGATGTATATTTGGAATGTATATATCCTTGCCTACGAATATCCTAAATTTGCTGGATATCACTGACAAAAAACACTTGACAAAGGGTCTAACCGTTCCCAACCAAAAAAAAACAAAAAAAAACAATGCTTGCCTATACATACACTAACTACTAAGAGTCAGAATTTGAATGAGCTAGCTTCTAACTGTCCATTACAAAATACAAGAAAGTTGTAATATGCATCAACCTGAGAATTAAGGAGACACTAAACTCAGGAGTTAAATCTTAAAAATGCATTCAAGTACCTTAACTATCAACAAAAATGTATCTTATTTGTGTATCATAGTATACCAGAAAGTCCCCCTGCACTCCTTGCAGCGTCGCAGGCCAAATCACGATGGTGGTGCTCGTAGTGATAACCATGGATGGCGCTGTGCACATCAAACAGGAGAAAGTGAAGATCACCAGCACTCAGAGGATAAACGTTCAAATAACAATGTCCGTTTATTTGTATAAATCATCACATCACAATAGCCAATGTTTCGGGGCCACACAGGGTCCCTTCATCAGGGCAATACAGTGACCTACTCACTTTATTGCCCTAATGAAGGTACCCTGTGTGGCCCTGAAACATTGGCTATTGTGACGATTTATCTGAATAAATGGACATTGTTATTTGATCGTTTATCCTCTGAGCGCTGGTGATCTTCACTTTCTATTATTTGTGTATCACTCAGCTGTAGATCCTCAAATCATCTCTGAATTGGTGCTGACACTGTCCTTCCTTCTGCAGGGTGGCTACTTTTGTTCCCCATGGTCCCTGTGTACGTTGTAAAGTAGCCACTACCCCAAGCTCAATGCCGTGATGGAATACAACCTAACTGTTAGTTTATTAATTTGTATTGAGATTGTATTCCATCATGGGAGTGAGCTTGGAGCTTTACAACACACACAGGGACCATGGGGAACAATATTAACCACCCTCCAGAAGTAAGGACAGTGTCAGCACCAATTCAGAGATGATTTGAGGATCTACAGCCAAGAGATACACACATAAGGTTTAACTCCTGAGTTTAGTGTCACTTTAAACTTTGATCTAGCAATACAAAATGTCAGATTTCATACTGAACGCCACCTCTAGGTAACAGCAGGTAATGCCATTGTGCACTTGCTTCTCGCTCATGATGTCCTGCTGAGCAGAATTGAAGCTGCAAGTGTCTTGTTCCCCGGCTACTGTATGTGCCTCTTTACTTGCGCCACTCTCTGCTGTGTAAGAAATTTTATATGGCAGGAGGCCAAGGGCGTTAAAACCTTCTAGACGAATTTCTGTCATAATATTGCAGCTTCAACTATCTAAATACACCACTTTCAGTCTCCATTAGTTTCCTGAATAAAAGGTTTTGTTTAGCTGTGCTAAGTCACCTCTATTAAAGTGTGTTTATGATAACGCTATTGGAGTATAAGTTGTTCGAGCATTAGCAGACAGCTGATTCAGTAGAGATAGCCTGAATAAATTTACCAAGGTGCACATCCAGCTAATCTGTTTGAAGAATATTGTACGGCATTAGTACCAGCACTTCATGTTATCTGCGCTGACTGATAAGGCACATCTTTATTAAATTCAGTTATTGAAAGGATTCCAGTCAGGGAGTAGGAATATTTTATAATCTGGGAAAAAAAATTAAGCATCTCTTTGTTAGACAGAGTTTGGTTTAATGGCTGAGTGTCTAGAGAAGGCTTCTAAACACCTGCAGTACTGTACAATAAAAGCTTTGTGATATTAAGTGGAAATAGCTTTTTCTCCACTCTTACAAGCCTACTTTTTAGCAATAGTCTATGTTTTCAAACACTAGTGTTAGAGCTCCACTTGCTGTCTGTCTGGTGGAAGTGCTCACTGATGTTCTATAAAGGGAATTAAATCATGAAATTGATGATATAAAAAAGGCTTACAATTAGTATTAGAGGAGTTTTGTTCCTGTGCTTCAAATGAATAATGCAGAAATGGCCAAATAGCATTAGTTACTACATGTACAATAAAACATACCTATCTGACCAATGATATGACGTGGTGGAGATATTTGGCTATATCCTGTAGAAATGACCTCTAATTCTGAGCTTGATCAGATGCTAGCTAGATGCCTGCTTCTCACAGCTAAATTGAACATTATGGGGGCTATTCACAAAAGGGTGAAGAGTTTGGAGAAGGCAGGAGAAGTGAACAATCTAGGCCAAAATAGCTGATTTGGAAAAATTCTCCAATTCAGCTCATTTTCCATTTCAGCAATAACCCCCTATATTATTATCTATAAGGAGACAATGTTTAAAGTAGTATTACACTCTCAAACTTTTTTCCAATAATGACACCAGATCAAACAAATATACATTGCTCAGCAAACATTGCTTTACATTATTGCCCAAACACTTACAATCATCATGTTTCTGAACAGCTGCTTCCAAATCTCTCAGCTCAGCTTCCCTGAACTTCCTCTCCAGGACAACATCCCAAGGGACAGAGTAGACTTCAGTAACTGTTCATCTACTAGCTTAGAGAAGGGAGGAAGGAGGAGAGGGGGTCGGGAAGGGGGGGTAACTTGATTTACTGTGTCTGTGCGTTTGTGGAGACACATACAGCTTACAAGCACACACAAGGGTGACTGGATAGCACTCTGCTGAGAGAAAGAAGTTACTCTAAACAGGAAGTCAGGACCAGTACTCAGGTGACCAGCTGATTCTGCAGGAAACTAAAACTTTTAAATATCAAGAAGCAGCATCCATTGTAAGTGATTTCATCAGCATTTCAAATAGCTTAAAATTTGTTTGAATTTAATATTGCTTTAATACTGCAATGGTTTCTGAGCAATGCCTTTTGCCTCATTTTTTAGTAAACTATTGGTTTGTATTTTTCTTTAATTGTTGCTGTGATAGATAGATAGATAGATAGATAGATAGATAGATAGATAGATAGATAGATAGATAGATAGATGGAATAAGCAATGCACACAAATACAAATTATTGACACAGATTGACATAATATAAAGAAGAACCTGTTTACAAGACTTTGAACATTATGCGCACCAGAGGTATATGTAAATGTATGTGTGTGATGGGTATGTATAATATGAGTGTAATATGCATTTGTGCATTATTTATTATATTTAACATTTTCACCGCAGATAATTTTTACAAACATTGAAATCATAGAAAACATTGCCATGCAAACAAATTCTTCCATAAGAGATGACAACCTAATAAAACAAAATCTGAATCCCACAAATTTAATGAAGCATGGCAAAGTACTTATATTACATATATCCCGCACATAGATATGAATTGGAACTTATGCTTTTATTTTTGGAATAAACTAATTTCTAAATGCACAGTTTATAAAATAAATAATCGTATATATTGCTGTATTATGTATGGCACTAAGTGATCCTGCTCACTGTGCTTTAACTTTAACCACTTGAAGGCCATAGTGTTTCACCCCCTTCCTGGCCAGGCCATTTTTCAGTATTCAGCGCTGCGGTACTTTGACTGATGTTTATTCCGTCATGCAACGCTTTACTGAAACGATTTTCATACCATTTTTTGGGGACAGATAGAGCTTTCTTTTGGTGGCTTTTATTCACCAATGGGGTTTTTATTTTTTACTATATAACAAAAAAAGTACCCTAAATTTTGAAAAAAAACATGTTTCCCTATAAGAAATATTAATGTTATTCCCCTCAACAGTGGATTTTAATAGCCTGAATTTAAAGCTTTAATCATGGCTGTCCAGACTGTATTTCGTGTAGATTTGGAAATACAGGGCACTGCACTTACTAAACAGCTACACGTAACCACAATTAATTTCATCTTCTTCAAACTGTGACTGTTGTGTTTTAGTAGCCACTAAAGTACCATCTGATAGACATCTAATTGGTATTACGTACATATCTCCGCAGAATCTCCTTGCGCTCTTTTTGATCCTCTAAGCAGCTGACAGAGAGGTCAGAGACACTGATGGCGGATGAGGCTGTCAGAGTCACCAGCAGAACCAGGCAACCTTCCCCTTCTTCCAAATTCATCTTGAGTTTGTGAGTTTGTTCTTTGCTCAAGGCCGACAGGTCAACCTGGCACCTAGAAGCAAAAATGTTGAATCAGCAAGTGTCTCTCTTCACCAAATAAAATAAGATGGGCCCAGCGTAGCCCATATAAAGCCAACAGGGCGACATCAGATGCGGGATCTGCATATTTGCGATCTCGCTCCCCCGAGTCAGAAAGTTGCATTTAAATACTAATACGGCATAAGCCCAGCAGTTACACAGCTCAGTCAACCATGTAGAAGAAAATAAATTGAAAAAACCTATTCATTTCAGAGAATGAAGATCATATGGTGAGGTGTTTGCTCAATTCTGTTACACGTAATGAAGGGGATGGTTCATTTTGTAACAAACTCTGTACTGTGTGCTCTAAAATATCTGCAGTTAATGTATTTCAAGTAAACAGATCAGCTTATTCAGTGAGGCTGTGCAAAGAAAAATGTTTAGGTGCAAAGTATCATTACTATTCACAACCAATCACATTTCAGCTTAATGAAAAAGGAATTATGATTGGTTGTAAACATAAATAAATAAAATAATTTGGGGCGTTGATGACTATTAGACACGTTTCCCAATATAATTCAAAATATTTAGCAGGGAAATGCAGAAACGCTAACAGCTTATATCTCTCCAAACAATATTAACCACATACCTAAAACGAATCTTGCTGCTCAAGACAGAGCAATGCAAAGCTTTCTCAAGGCGAATTATTTACCCTTTAATGTGAATTGCAGGACAATCCCTCTCCCAGAACCTTAATGCATCGCAAACCTTTTTTTCATAAAAATGCCAGTTGAATTTAAAGAGAAAAATAATGTGGTGACCATGAGGCCAAAAGATTGGGATAAATAGGGAAGACATGAATAAATATATATTTAAAGCCTGGCAATTGAAAATTCAATATAAGCAGACATATATAATTGGGTTAAAAATTTTACATGATCACACGAACACATGTTAATTGGTTCTACGGTATTCTAAACACATCATACATTTTAACAAGGTATTTTGAATGGCAATAAAGAAGTAAAAATATCAGATATGGTTTATTTATGTTTGTTGGTAATTTAACATTTATTTATCAAAGTGTATATGCCGTGGGTCTCATTTTGGTGGATGGATATGCATTAAAAGAGATTTAATTTAAAGGGAATATATAGTCAATCCAGTGTTTATTTTATGATATGTTTTAGATAAATACTGTATGTAAAAGAGATTAGATGTGTGCTATTGGTTTAAATGCCTTAGGCTCAATCCACAGAGATTTATACAAGTCTAAACCTGACTGCACACGTTGCAATCTCCTTTAGATCAAAACCAACAAACAATGCTGTAGTTCAGGAGCTGCCTGAATAGATACAGTTTAAGTGGATAGTTTAGGTATGTCCTCATATTTCTGGTAAATCTAAAGTTAGGTGTACAGCTAGATTGTAACATGTATGGTGAGCTTAAAGCCAGAGCCGTCCCTATAATAAAGCGGCCGGCATCTATATGGGTCACGTGGGGAGGGGTGGCAGGTAGAATGGTATGGCAGCTCTGCTGCACTATGTTTGCAGTGTGCCCACTTTCCAGCCAGAGCGTCCCAGGTTGCTAAGAGCCAGTGTCCCACTCAGCTCCTGGCAACCATTGATGCCACTGTTTGTCAGGAGCTGGGAGGGACACCGACCAGAGCCAGAAGCCCCAACCCCCCTTCCCCTTAGCATGCACCACCAGCACCAGGCAACCAGTAACGCTACTGGTTGTCAGGAGCTGGGAGGGACGCCGACCAGAGCCAGAAGAAGTCCCAACCCCCTTCCTCTTAGCATGCACCACCAGAACCCCCCCCACCCACAGCGGCAGCCCAGGCAGAAAAAAAAAGCTAGGTACACCCCTGCTTAAGGCACTCTATTTTAGCCATGTGAATGTAATTTTAAAATCTAATTGGAATGAGGAAAAAAAATAACTATCACTTTTTTTTTTGTTTAAACAGGTATCCTTATACTAGTGTGTTATCTTTGTGAACAACTTGTATCACTGCTACATAGTGGTTGTGCGTTACCGCACCTTGCTGCAATGCAAGGAGGATAGACAATGAAAGTTCATGGGGGGCTCTTTAAAAAAAAGGGGGGAACAAAAGGGAGTTTTTGCCCAAATTGATCCTTCAAGTTTCAGTTTTATGATTCTGTTTAGAAGGTTGGGCATGCTATAAATATTAATTGGTGTCTGGTTTTAAATTATTACATTATGAATAAGAATGAAGACAATATAATTTTTATCTGGAAATACATTGATGCTGTGATAATTAGTTGGAATTTCTGACGTAACTCTGCTTCTGTTTATCAGTAGCTACCTTCTAGTTTGTCTCTGCTGTGTTTATTTAGTTTATCATACTCTGGAACAAGGTACAATAATTACACTTTATATTCCTTTACGTGTCCTATGTGTGTCTCTATTCTCTTTATTTTTTATGTGATATCTCCATATTATTCCCATTTTCCTTACTGTATTTTTTCATAAATAACCCAAACACACCCCCACCCATAGGTGTCTTCCAGTCTACTGAAAATAATCCACTACCCATGTTAAGCAGTTGCAATGAAATACAAAGCTCCCTCTAGTGGCTATTGTACAAGTCTCTATATTTCATACAAAACAAAAATATGGAAGAACAAACATATAAAAATGTGAAATGCACATAAAAAAATGACTACGACACCAAGGACACTCACTTTTGCTGTGTGAAAAACAAAAGCCAGAATAATATAAAAAAATAGATGTGACAGAATGAAAAAGAAAAACAGTCAGAATAAATAGCATGTTTACAAGAGCAAGGAGCACAAAACGAATGGCATTAGTCACATATAAGCCACTTAAACATAATGCTGTATTTTTTTTCTCTGTTTCCCCTTTTGTTAAAATACAAATGTGCTCCATGGAGACTCCAGCCTATACTATGAAGACGTGGAAGTTGTGTGATTCTGTATTATGCTGCAAGTAGAAATAGAAAGGCTAAGTGGGTCAAATAGTCCTCATCATCTAAGATTTGATATGAAAGAATTTCTTCTATTGAATCCAAAGGACAGTGGGATAAAGCCTGATTACAGGTATGTCAGCTTCCATTCAGCTGTATCTTTAGTGATGTATTGTTTTCCTTATTTACTAGCAAGGCCCAAAGACACACTTGGAGGATGGTGCATTTAGGTAGAAGGTCAAGGAATTTGAAAAAAAAAAAAATAATAACGTGCAGCATAAGGCTGTACAGGAATGACAAAAAACCTGAAATAATGGCACACAAATATTCAGATGGGTTGGAGCATTGCAAATAAAGAATCACTAGACATAAAATACAAATTTGTGGATGCAGTTATTAATAATATTACATACATTGCTACAAGTTGTTTTATATCTATTTCTTTCTGTATTTTAACAATACTTAGATCCTTCATGAGCCTGGGCTTGCAACTTTGCTACTGACATTTTCTAGGAAGGCTGGGAATATTTATGTGTTATTGCCCATTCATACCAATGTGTTGTAGTAACACACCAATGCATTTAGGGTGCAATATTGCATATTAAGTGTGATGTTTCATTAAGCAACCCCTCTAATCATTTTTACATTCTCCCACACTATTAAACTGCGGTGTCAACAAACACCTCTCAACTTTTAGAGATGAATACAGGCACATCTTTAACACAAGGAATGTAGGCATTAGACATACAGCTGCCAGTCCCCCCATTAGGTGTATCATAAAGAATTAATACAACAAAACAATAGTTGGTAAACCCACTTTTACAATTTTTTGGTGACACCAAGCCTTATGAAGGACTCCTCCTGCCACAGGGCAAGGCGAGAATGTTCAGATGGTGCCGTCTAGAATCTAAACACATTCTTACATATCTTAATTGTACTTCATTTTATTGGTTATTAGGGATGAGTTTAGGTGTGGACAAGGTTCAAGCTCCACAGAACCTGGAAGGAAGCTGCTTTAGCTAACACACAATAAGCTACAGCAAGGAAATTCCCCACTCATATCTGCAAAGGGGTGGGATTGCTTTATTTAATGTCATTGATCTAATATGGCCTTGTTGCCATATATGGTCAATCATGTCAGCACATGCATCCCACCCCCTTGTTTATGTGCAGCTGCAAGGCAGGGAATGCCCCAATTAGCAGCTGACTATGTGGTTGGGTGGCCCCACGTCCCTTCCAAGTTCAGAGAAGCTCAGATTTGTACTGGATTCATTCCAAACCTAGTAAATAGTAAATTATGCATTTCTTTACGGAGGTCTATACATCAAAAGAGGGACAACTGTGCAGGAAACAGGAACAAATTGGTTCCAAAAATGGGACAGTTCCTTTTCAAATGATGTGAATATGCAGGTGCACATGAGAGTTCAGAAGCACACAGTCTGTTTTCATGTTATGACCAGGAATTTACTGAAGCTGGCCACAAAAAAAAAAAAAATCAGATTTTGTTTTTTATTTGATCCTTTCAAATTGTCATTAAGATCTTCACACTGCATATATGTTGGTAATTTTGGTTGATCTGACAGATTAGATCTGCAACAAGATCTGACAGTGTGCAGCCAACATCACAGCTTCGGCCATAATGAAGGAATTGGGAGACAAGCACCTCAGTCTCCAGCTGATGATTACTGTCATTGGACAGTCATCACCAGACAAGGGAGTGTTCTATGAATACATTTAGTCTTAGATATCTGCCTGCTTAGCTTGCATGGTGTAAAAAACCCCCAGAAAAACGACCATTATCCTATGCCCAAGACTTTGTAAACATAAAAACAGCAAAACAGGGTTTTGGACTCTGGTCACAAAGTACCCCAACCTATGATGCAGAAGACCTAGATTGTATTGTATAGCTTTTTTAATCATTTTAGGAAACATAAGAACTAATTAATATTTAGCTTGGTAAAGCACTGTGTATCATAAACAATCCCCTTTTTTAATAAAATACAGGTTTCACATCTTTTCATACTTTGCTGAATCCTGCTGATCCACTCCAGCATCCTCTCTGCAGGCATTTCCTGTCTACTTGTACATGCTCTGGGAACTGATACACATAATTTCTCAGCATACAACTAACAATGCTCCAGGACAGTGTACCCTACCCAGCTGATCAGAATTCTGCTATAAGTTGAGCCCGTCTATGGTCACTTCAGTATCCACAAACCAAAGAATATGAGAGAGCATGTGACAGAGTGGCAACATAGGAGTGAAACCAATAGACAGGGACAGAGCATTGCCACCCTATACCAGAAAGGGCCTGAACAAGGGCCTCAGGAATCATTTTATTAAAAGCTGCACATACTCATGAGATTTTAGTATGAGGTTTAGTGTTTATTTTAAAGAATCCTTTTTATGCTCATGACAGGAATCTGGAGAATCAGTTTTAAATTTCACTCCTCTATGTGGTTTGTCACAGCTGTGCAGATTTAAAATAAAAAAGGAGCATCCACAATGGGGCCCAATGATTCCATGCAGTGCTATGTTTAAAAGTTGCTGTCATGAAGTTGCAAAAAAGCGTTAATTGCCTTAATAAAGAAAGAAGCAGCCGACTGTGAGAAATCCAATTCCTATGTATGCTTCTGTGGAAACTCTAACGGTACAACCTTTGGTGTGCAGATAATAAGGCAATTTAATTTGCAGTGTGGATATCTCTTCCCAATAAATTACATGGAAATTACATGTCCCTAAAAAAAAAAAAAAAACTGCTTGAGTGTTTACACTTGTTGCTGGCATACCGTTGGCACTACCACTGTATACACCAGGCAAGGAAAAGGTAATTAATTTACAAAAATGTCAGTTCATGTTTACTTTATCTAGAAAGCGGGCTCTACAAGTCAATTTCCTTTCTTTCAGTCCTGCTCACTCCTTTCTTTCCATTCTGCTACCTGATATGTTTGTGAGCCCTACAATCCTGGCCAAAATAGCAGGTATGTCTTCCATGCTGTTCCCTTCAAGTGGGACAATGACAGGGACAGACAAACTTGGCCAAAGTGTTGGCCAAAGCCATAAGGGTGTTACTGAAAAAAATGGGTCTTTTTTATAATGGTTCTCAAATTACTGGCTGTCCCCAAAAAAACTACTGGTTTTGCATTATATACAACCCCCTCACCTTGAGTGTAATATAGCCGCTATACTCCACTGAACCTCATCACATTTGGGAATGGTGGTGCGGATGTCTTAGGCCTTTCAGTGGCAGTGCCGCGCATTGACGTAATGCATTCAAACCGTGCAAACATGCAATACTTTTTAATGGCACACAAAACAGTGCCCTTCATGCAATGGCTGACTGAGCATGGTGTTATCTCATATGTCACATGGCTGAGGGTGGGAGGGCACACAGAAGACCCAGCAGCAGCCATGTGGGCTGCCAGTGCTGTACAGAGCTGATGTGCAGGACTTTTCTAGTGTTCGTTTCCAGCAGCATTCATATTTGCTGGCCAGCCATTGCCACTGTTGCTTCAGTGCTATATCATATTACAGCACTAAAGCTGACAGGGAGTCCGTGAGTTGGGGAAAAGAAAGTGGAAGTTGGTGCTCACACAGAGTGCAGAAACTCCAGGAAGTTGCTGGATCCAAACATAATACAGTATATGGACCTCAAAACATTAAACACATTTTTTAAAGAATCTTTGTTGCATACTGGAACTGGTATATACTATTCTCTACTACTACAAGGGTTTAAAATTAAAAGTGAAATCTGGTGCAAGAGTCTATTTTTGGGGTTTTGTTTTGGATTTTTGGTTTAGAAACCATATTTCAAACATTTTTGCATTATTGTCTCATATCCATTTGTCTTAGGATCCGTATGAAACATGGTTATTTTACAAGTTTTTATACAGCGACGTCAATTTACGCAGTACTTTACATAGTGCACATTCAAATCAATCCCTGCCCTCAAGGAGCTTACAATCTAAGGTGCCGCAGTCTCTTTAAAGCATTACCACAGAGATAATTTACATCATGGTAAATCCACATGTTCTACAAACAAGGAGACAGGATTTGTGTACAAATTCTGAATATAAATTAAAATTATTTAAATAGTTTCTACAAACATCCACGTACAATATTCCACTATATGTATTAAATATGCATATACCACCATAACTGTAAAAAAACAATATCACACATTGTAGGAAAAAATGGACATGATGGCATGGACTCAACAGACAAACCAAATTAATCTAATTTGAAAGATAAACACGCATATTTTCACAGCAATAACCTCCACCATAAATCTACCCATATTGCAATAGAAATAACTGCACCGAAATCAAAATTGCATGACACAGGATTATCCCCCAGGTTCGTCACATCACGTTCCCATTTACCACATATGTCAGAAGGCAATTTGTCCGCATTACCACTCCTCATAAAAGGTATAACACTCCTATGGATTTATTCCTTGATTATAGCAAGGTAGCACAAGCACAATATGGACACAGAAATGCAGATGTCAAGAGCATTAAATAATGACATCGAGATTGCCATCATTTCACCTCCGCTTGATATTTTAATCTTAATGACATTTCCATTTCCTTCTCAACAGTGCTGGAAGCTTTAATCACTTCTTATGACACAATATTTCCTTAGGTGAAATAAAACACACATTGTTCTTTAACTCCTGTTGACATAATTAGCATTTGTTAAGATGTTTGATTTGTTTATGGTACAGTACTCTTTATCAGCCGAGCTGTGGAAATAAAGCAGACTATAGGCATGAGATGAACAGATGGCTGGAGTGGGTGATGATCACAAGTCTGTGGTTGCCCCGGTGGGTAAAGTTGGAAGGGACTGCTGACTGGGGTTAAGATTGATTGGAAAGATTAAAAACCCCTGTCCAATCACCATATTTTTTATGGAGATAAGATGCCGCCAGGAGCATTATCCTCAATGCTTCTTCCTCTTCTCTCCACTCACTTTAACATGCACATTCAGCAATCTGGTCATTCCTGATTTAGTATTTTTCTACATATATGGTGATGTGTGCTCGGTAAGGTGTTAAATATTTGGCACACTTCCTACCACACTGTCTTTCTCTCCTGGGCTTATGCCCAAGGATGATGTGCTAATGACTTGCCTGGAGCTTTTCCTGTGCTAAGGTTGCAGTCTCCACTCCAAAATTCCTGAAAGCAGAGTAACTGGCCTTGTGGAAGCACCTTTGACTGTCCCCCGCTAGGAGGATGTGGTAAGTGACTGGCTGAGGGAAAACATACCACAAGATAGATAGAGGGCTTGATAGCCTTTGAAGAGGATCAGAGCCTAGACTGGTGATTGAGACCATCCTATTATATTCTATTATTTTCTTCACCTCCTTTCCATATCTGATACAAGTTAATATACTGGTTTAAGTTTATTGTAACCAAATTGACTGGTGACACTTTTATAGGACAAACTGCAGAAGCACCACACTTAATGTTAAATGCACCTGAGGCCTTACTGCCATGTATGTTTGCATGGGACATTTGTAATAAGCTGTTAGCTATCTCAGGCCCAATTCTGATTGAAGTTGGCACTATAGTGCTACACTTGTTTAGGGAAAGGCGGGCCATAGACATACTTGGACCGGATAGTACATGCGAGATTGACTGTCTTTTAGATCTTTAGCCAGCTTAAAAAAACAAGGAATACTTGATTGCTAAGTACTATTCCACATTTTTATTCTGCAGATGCAAGTAAGAGTGTTGTATGCATACTACGATATAATTCCAATTTCTGCTTTTATTTCACTACAATAAAATATGAACCCCCCCCCAACCACAGGCGATAGAAGGAATAGAAGCTGTTTGGATCATATCTTTGAATTCTAAGGGCCACAAGGGGTTGTGTACATGGGTGTTGTTTTCCTGATTTTGAAACACAAGTCAAACATACAGTAGGTGAGTAGATTACTATACACTTCTATGTTGCAGTGTAGATGACAATTCTGAGGCTGCATTTTAGGTTTTGTTGGATGCAGCCTAAGTCCTACTTGAGATCATTGTGCATGTGCTTTACAGTCAAAGCAGGTCAAACGCACTATTTTGCGTTCAGACGCTTTTGAGTGCAAAAACCTTCTTTTGACAACATTATCCATGTACTACTAATGAGGACTTTTCTTTATATTATGATTTTTCTGATAAGTTACTGTAATTGACATTGATATTGTGTTTAACTTTAAGTGGCAATATTATGGGGCTATGATTTCAAGAAGTGGAGGAACTCACATATTTAGAGAGATGAACTATCATGGCCACCTTTTCCTTCAGAAAAGGTGAAAAGGATCTACCTGGTCATTTTGTTCCTAAAACCTCCAGACGATACCCTGCCTGCATAGAGTAGACTCACCCCTACATCTGTTGCTAAGTGACCATTGTAAGTGGCACATGAGTACCTACACACCTTTGTGGTAGATCCATAATTATAACACAAAACCATTTTTGTTTTTAGGTAAGAGCTCTACTCTAAAGCCTAATTAGACTTTCAGTTTAAACAAGCAAAATACATTCCAGGTACATCAAAAGAAAAAGTTTACTAAAGTCTTAGTTAATTTTTCTTAAAAAGTAGAAAATAATGTCCCCTGATACTGTAGAGCATGCACTTTGCAGATTGGAGAGCTCTTGCTCTGACTCAGCAGGGGGTATGTCACACCTCAGCAGAGAGACCACTGCTTCAACACCGAGAGCAAGAGTCCTTCTTTACAGCATGCTGGCAGGGACAGTCTTTTCTACTCAAGCTTTGTATGTTTCCTGTAGAAAACAAAATGTAGGACTTTGCACACCTTTAGTTGTCATGCACCTAATATGTATTTAGCAGATTTAAGATGACAGTTCATTTAGATGTTAATTGCTCAGTCCATTCAATATTTCAGTCGCGTGCGCTCAAACTGCAAGTTTCTGATATGTACTGGGGACTCCAGCAGTAAGATCTCTCTGACAATGCTCCTGGCTCTGTTCCTGTAAACCTTAGAGATCTAAGTGTTGCCACTCCTTTTTCTTTTCCTTCACATACAATGCAAAAGAGTTAAAGTATGTAGCAATCCCATGCCATGGCATCAACGGGGTAGAAATGCGTAAAAACGCAAGCACAATGATCTACCAGAGTCCCTAACAGGTACATGAAATTGTTATTCAATATCTGCCCTAAACAGAAATATCAATTCTGAGGAAACTGGGCAGTTAATGCTTTTACAATAAGGAACCACATTAACCCAGATTAGTCCCATGGCTTTCCTTTGTAGACCTTTACTGCTATCCAAAGACTCTTAAAAACAATAATCCCCACATCTATGCATGCAGCCTTTTCATGCATGTAATGTGCCCTGTATAAGTATTCTGTGCTGGCCCTCTACACTCATTGCCATTCCATGCACACCCAACTACTGTACATTCAGCACTGACATACTGAGAGAGACAGGTAGGGGTGATTATTTTAGCATAATGCATGATTTCATATGCTACTATGTGACAATCTGATAACCTTGAATTTTACATTTATCTTCAAATAAAACAAAATGAACTATGTTCTATAAATGAGTCGCACAATCTCACAATCTGCAACATACTTTATGGAAGCAATGTTTTATGATAATATCACTTCATATATAAATCATAAGATTGTATTGTCTAGGCCCCCCCCAGTTTATCACATTTCACTGGTAGATACCTGATACATGGGAGGTTACAGAGCTGATAGCGCAGTGACATGAATTCTTTGTGTCAATGTAAGTTTTCCTGAGTTTTATATAAAATAAAGACATATACAGTATAAATGCCTACACAGCATACCTGACAGTCAGCATACCGTAACATTGAATAAGTCTTTAGTGAAACTTTAGTTGATGAGAGGAATGCAAGAGAAAAATAGCAACGGCAATGTAACGTGTAAACTAGTAATTACACGAGAGTTATCCAGATGTGTCTTGCATAATTATAGTCCAACTCCTATAGAAAATAATTTTTTTAGTGTTGGATACAGCAGTAACTTCAGTCATGTTTTAGATATTGTGTCCTCATTAAAGAGATTGCATTATAGTTCCTGTTGTGACACCCATCATCTGAACAGGAACAGAGGAGAAAACTCAGTGGAGACAGAGATACTGATAAAAACCTGATGGAGGTTTTAATCATTTAAAGCTCGGCTAGTAAAAGGGTGTCCCCGGTAAGAGGTGTTACATGACTTCCTGTTTTCCTGATACCAGTGAAATGGACAGGACATTAAGGGAAATGTCAGCAATAAAAACACAATAGAGTTCCTAATCTTTACCACTATATCAAAATGTAAAAAAAAAATATGTTTGGGTGGAGTTGCGCATTTACTGATTTATTTTTCCACAGGAACAGATGCCATTGAACCACTCACCTCAGTCCCTGCCTCCGGTCTAATGTCACTACCGCAGTCACACAAAGAAACATATAAAAGGGCCATTTTGGCAGAAAGCAGCCTAATATGCCTGCTGGCTTTCCGAATGTGGAAAGGTAATGCAACACCATAGGAGAGTGCAAATACAAGTAGAGAAAACAACATGTAGATGCGTTTTCTGGGAACTGAACCCAAGACCCAAGCACTGCAAGGTACCACCATGAGGCTTAAATAATTTTAATCCCACCCTGACTGTGACTACTGTAAGCAGGAATACTCATCAATTTCTTTGTTTGAAGGTAGTGCACGTAGTTTTGTTTGCATGCACAGCAAAAGGTCCAGTTTTCTTTTTCTGCCAAACAGTTTTAGTAGGTTTATATATTTATTTGGTTGTTATATCTATTTTATGTCGTATAGATATTTAAAGCAAACTCATAGAATGTTTGAAGATGTTAAACTGTCCCTCTAGACTCTAAAACAGGCACTAACATGTGCCAGTACATTGTTTCAGTTTATTATCAGAGTGCCATGCAAATCTATCTAATGTCTATCTATCTATCTATCTATCTATCTATCTATCTATCTATCTATCTATCTATCTATCTATCTATCTATCTATCTATCTATCACTGTGTATCTATATATGTATGTATAGCTGTATGCATAATATACATTTTTTTTTGCAAAATTATGAACAGATTACTTTACACATTCAAAAATGTCAATTTTAGAACTTGAGGTGACACATCATAGAAGACACCTAATAAGAGGAAATATTTTTTTCCAGCAGAAGGTAAAATATAGGAAGGTAAGATATTTAAAGCAAACCTATAGAATGTTTGAAGATGTTAAACTGTCCCTCCAGACTCTAAAGTAGGCACTAACATGTGACAGAGTGCCATGCTAATCTATATAAAGTTTATCTATCAATTAAATGTCTGTCTATGTGTATGTATAGCTGTATGCATAAAATACATTGTTAACAGATTATTTTATGCATTCAATAACGTTCTTTTCTATATTTTGAGGTAAAACATAATAGAAGAAGATACATAATAAGAGGAATTCTTTTTTTCCAGCATAAGGCAAAATATGACATCTGCTGGTTAAAATGTTTATTGGCCTTTATTGAATATAGGATATTCTAGGAACAAAGATAAGCAGGCACACACATTTTTATATTTCCTGCAGTCCCTTACCTCCCAATAAAGTCATCTCTCTTGCCTGCATCTTTATCCCATACTGTGATGTCTATTACGCCTCCATGTTCCTCGTAGAGATGCATGGTAAACTGCTCCCTCCATTGAGGGTTCAGGGTCTTTGGAAGAGTCTAAAAAGACACAATCAATAATTAATAAAGATTTTATATATTCCACATAAGAAGGAATTGTTTTATTAACTGTTGTCAATACAGTGTGGATATATTGATTATACTAAACAAGAATGTGAAAATGATCACCTTGTGCCAAACTGGACTTTTGCCACCTGTGTATTCAGAGGTAATGGGGAGTCCCTTCTGTCTGTCGGAAATCTGACCTCATTGGTGAGATAGGTACTCACCGTGTTTCCCCGAAAATAAGACACTGTCTTATATATTTTTTTTCCCCCAAAAAAATCACACTAGGTCTTATTTTCGGGGGATGTATTAATTAAGAAGATGGAGAAGAAGGGGAGTGAAAAAATACTGTCACACACAGTGTCACAGTACCTGCAGGCTGCAGCTGTCCTGGAGCTCTCCTCTCAAAAGCCGTCCAGGGAGCCACCTCTCTTGTCGCACAAACCTCCAGTCAGAAGTTCCCTCAGTGACTGAGGCTCAGTCACCTCACCTGACCTCACTCCAACCCCACTGGCCATGCCGGGCTGTGCCGCTGCCTGCTGGGAAATTCAATTTTCTGCCTGGCGGTAGCAAAAGCCGAGGCAGTCAGGTGTGCGGACTGGCAGCATGCGGGAGCTGCGGACCGGCGGTCAGTCCCCGCCGTGTTTGCATGAACGTTACTCTCGGACCCCTGGCTGGCTGCTTGGATGCAGCAATACATGTGAGTCCCCTATCACCAAACTAGGTCTTATTTTCGGGGTATGTCTTATATTACAGGAATCTCTAAAGATAGTGCTAGGTCTTACTTTCAGGGTAGGTCTTATTTTCGGGGAAACACGGTACTACAGCAGTACTAAAAATAACATCATCAATCTCTCCACTGCACTGTCTTGATATTTGGTCATAAGGTGCATTTAAAGCATAGCATAACATAGCAAATTAACTAACTAACCCAGCTTGCCTCCACTCCACTACAAATTGTGCATGGTTTACAAACCTGTAGTAATTTATTGTAGCAGTCTAGCCATTTTTAATAAGATATCAGTGGTCTACTGTATTATTGTTATTTTATTATTATAGCTTCTTGTATTATTGCTGGTCTTTTGAAACATCTGCATGGTCTTTTTGTAAATATTTGCATTCTCACTAATGTTGTCTTGTAATTGGTCTCTTGTAACATGTTGGAAGTCTTTAACAGTTGATTATAATAGGCATGCAAATAGGGGCATCTTTCATTTTTTGACATAACCATTATGAATAAACCACCTGTGTTAAAACATGTGCTAGATCCACTTTGCAGTGCAACATTGCAACAGTATTCTCTGTTTCAGCATTGCATTTGGCTGTGGGAGTGATAATGTGGGGGCAAAGGGCTGTTATTCTGTTGATTGGTATATAATGCCTAAAAAGGTCTACCACTTTTTAACCACAACCAATAAAAATGTACCTACATTTTGCTCACACTCATGTACCCAGGTACATACTTTAGGCCCACACATCTTATATCTGACTTAGTCCTCTCATTCTCTTAAACCCCAGAGTGCAGAGACTATTAAAAAAAATTTATGCATTTCTAAAATAATGAAAATTAAAAATAACATGAAAAACAGTTACCTTGCTTTTGTATTTTTGATGTCCTAGTCGGAATTTTACATAAGGGTCACTTAGTCCATTAGCATCCATGGCTTTGAGATCTTGCCCCTCAATAAGTGTGATGCTCACAACTCCTCTCCAAAAGTGGGATTTTCGGTGCAGCTCTGGTATTCTTAAACTCTGGGTCTGAAACTAAATAACATGATATAAAAATTAACTACCTTTTGATGTAACTGATTTTTCTATTTTAGTAACATCCCAAATGTACTTAGAATAACATGAATTCTTGGAGTTTATTTTGTTGAGTTGGTGAGACTTTTCAAACACTTATCTGTAATACATTCTGAACAGTTTAGTATATGAACAGACTGTGAACCTGCGTGTTACAGGGAGTGAGCTGGAAAATGAAGGTTAAACTCACTCGATCCTCTGTGCTATTTGGTTCTTAGATTGGTCCCTTCCACCTCGCTCCCCCTTCGCTGCAGCGGTCTAAGGTCTCTGAGTTATCATGTTTAATACACCGTGTGTAGCACGTGAGGAAGCAAAGGCACATGCCATTGCTACAGCATAGGAGTAAAGGGGGAGGAGGGAGCGCTATGACAGCCGGGTGGCTTGGAGGATTTTGTAAGTATAACTTTTTTTTTTAACCTAGACAAAAACACGCAGTTAACCCTTACAGTGCGTGGGTGCCCGGCTGCAAGGGTTAATAAAATTTGTGCCCGAGTTCTGCTTTAATTTTACCTGCTGCATATTATACAGATTAATAGAAGGAGGCTTTTTTTTAAACCCTTCTAAATATGTACCACAATTCATTTTATGTTTCTAATTACAATCACAGGCAAGGTTTCACCACCAGTAAAGAGGCACAGAAAATGAAGGCCCTGTTTTTATAAATTGGTTCCTTGAAGGTGTGGAGCATTTAAAATAGTTATGCTTGATGCAGCTTTTATGCGATTTCCAGAAAAATGGAAAACAACGCGTATAAAATGCATGTAGGATGTACAAGGAACCTACAATACACAGCAACCACGTAATACAAAAAGTATAGATGTGAAAAGAGCCATTGACCATCTTTTATTCTGATGCAGCTGAATGTAAAGTAGCGACAAACAAAATATGTTACATCCTTCTGCTTCTGTTTCCTCTCCATTGTATACTTCTGCCTAGAGATAGAGCTGCACAAATGTGAAAGCCAGTAGTGACAGTAGAAGTAGCATTCCTATAACAGTGAAGAAATATCACATATTCTACTTAAGAAATAACTTATTGTTAGTGGGCTCATATGGGGAAGAGTAGTTTATCTGAGCAAAAGCACTCTATCTCATGTGGTTTATGCAAGTTACATTGCATAAGTTTCACAGCATCAAGCTGATTTCAAATAATATGTACTTCAGAAAAAGACAGGTCCTCTTCAACACTTTGCCTTCAGAAACTGTATTGATAGTGACAGATGTTCCTGGAACTATCAACCACAAGGCATATGAGTCGCAGGGCAGTCGACTCCTCCGTAGAGAGTTAGAGGGTTGGTAGTAAAAGCTGCTGTTACTTTTGTTATACACTGTATTTCAATTTAAAAAAAGTTAACAAAAGAACACACAGTGAGATACAAGCCACAAAAATTAGATGTGAGCTTGATGAATAAAACATTGGAAAAATACCCAGCTCTATTTATGTGTATTGACTAAATACAGTAAACCTCTTGAGCAAGTGTAAGTGTATTTTTCTGCCTTTTTTACATTTAAGTAGTTGTTCTTTATTCAAAACATATTGCTTTAATAAAAAAAAAACTTAAGGATTTCCGAGTCATTGTCGAAGAAGCAGAGCAGATTTCACAATGCATAATTTCCATACTGCAGATACTGGAAAAAACGTAATCCAGTAATGTAATTTAAAAAATTTCACAAAATATCCTGATGTCTCTTTACAGTTATAGTGAACCTAAACCAGAAAAGTTAAGATTTGCTATGTTACAAGGAACATCTAGAAGTTTTAATTGTGTCTAAGAAATGCCCTTAAATGTTGCTTTTGTCTGGAATTCCTTCTGAAAAATGGCAGTGCACTTCCCTGTATATGAGGGTGCCTCATAGACATGTCTGCAGTGTGAGATCTCAGGCACTGCTGGCTCTGACTGCTAGTTTTGGACGATTTAGAGTAAGATTTGGTGTGGTCACTTATGTACTGTTCACTGTTCTCCTTGCTGGAGGCTTTGACATGAGAAAGCAAAGCCCTGCCTCTACCAAGATGGCCATCTCCACACAGAGACACAGTGCAGAACAATACACGGTAAGTCAGTAATGGGGAAAGATTAGTTGCATGGAGACTACAGGCAATACAAGTGACTAGTCATTTGCCTTTTCTCTGCCATTTGGGCACAGCTTCCTGAGTTCAGTTCCTCTTCAAGAGTTACGTATACATGAATAGGTATCAATCTTTTTTTGTTTAGGGTATGTGTACACTACATATCTCAGTGCAGTCATTGTGCAACTAAATGAGGCTGATATACTAAAGGCTTTTTTGAGAATACCAACACAATAAACTGTGCAAAGATTCACTTAAGTTATCCAATCATTTTCATCTGCACATGATGGGTTAAGTTAAGTGAATATTCACACAACTAATTGTGTGAAAATTGTCAAATCCTTCAGTAAATTAACCTCAAAGTGTTTACTAACAAGAGATTGAATTTGTACAGATCACCATATATCCAGTTAAATGGACTAGACACCATGTTCCCACTACCATGTCAGATTTGTAAATATCTGAATTTTCATATTAAGAAAGCAGGTTGAGCAGAACATCTTTAAAGCGTTTCTAAACCCTCCGGGGTTTTTTTTGCCTATATCTACTGCTAGCAGAGTTTTTTAATAATTTAAGGTAAGTGCTAACATTAACATTAGGGGGAGGGAAATGTTTTTTTGACTTTAATGTCACTTTAATAAGAGAAGAGTCGAAGTACAATGATGAATAGATTGTGTATTTCTGTTACACAGATAACTAAATGCTGCACAATGTAAAGTGAATAATACACATATATAAATGTCACGTAGTCACAGTATTAGACTTTGAATGACCACCAATATATTCCCGATTTCACTGTAATAATTATTAAACATTTTCACCAAATACACTCATCAAAACCAACTGAAATAGAAGAGATTCAAGTCAGCAATAATGAGAAAGTATATGTATTATCAGTATGCCTAGTATAGTAGATCATAGTAACCAATGAGATTTTAGTTTAAATTAGTAAGATCAATGAATACATTGTAATCAATATCTAAGGGTTACTGTGCTTCATTCTTAGTCTTGAATATCTGAAACCATTTACATCTGCTTTTCTTACTAATATCAAATATCATATTTTTTTTGTAAAAGGAAATGTATTACAAGAGAAATGTGTGGGCTTCCATTGCTGACATTTGCTTCTGAGAATGCTAGCTGCTGTGTTAATGTCTTTGTGTGATGAGATTAGATGGGGGACGGTGACAGGAAATCTTGAAAGGCCTGGCTTTAACATTGGCTATTCCAGTGGGGAGAAAAGGAAGAGTCTTTGAAGTTAGTAATGTCATATAATTAATGCAAGGTTTTAGAATGCTGCCCACTGTGGCATTGAGTCATCTGATTAGTTATATACATTTTTTTGTCACCGGCTACTGCCTGGTGATATGTAGACATCAAGGGGTGTATTTATAAGCATTTGCAGAGCTGTTCACTTTGAAAATGTCTGTGTTGTAGACTCGCACCACATTATGGCCATTAAAGGGAGCAGAGAAGCATGGTAGCTTCATATGTTCCTTGGCGCCATAAAGTGGTGCTTATGTGGTGTGAATCTACAATACAGACATTCACTGAGTGAACAGCTCTGTGAATGTTTTATAAATACACCCCTTGATGTCTACACACCACCAGGCAGTAGCCGGTAACAAAACATGTATATACAGTAACTACTTAGACGACTAAGGGGTCTATTCAAGAAGCTCCTGCTCCCAGCCGCCAAGGAGAGAAACACTGCTGTGTCCTTTTTTCTTTATTCTGAAACGATCGATGTCAGAATAGAGAAAAAAAAAAAGATTTGTTCCCATTGAAAAGCATTGGCTATTTCAATTTGCAATAGCCAAACTGCCCTCTGGTCTGACAACCCAAGGTTGTGAGGAAATATCAGATACAGCAGGTAAGCAATAACTATGAATTTGGGAATTAAATTACTGGAATATAATGAGATCCTTACCCTAATGACTATTGTGTATAATGCCCGAGTGGTCGATCACAGGAGGCCATAGAACAGCATACATCAATCATAAATTTAAAATGGATATAAATATTAAGGTATTGTGTACCAATGTTTAATTGAATCATAGCCCAATTCTCATATGAAATGTGTTTGTTAAGTTTTGGTTATTGTATTTTAGAGAAGTATATGGTATATAGTATATTTGTTCCTATATCTGCCCCTGCAGCCACCCACCGGGGTCATGGGTTTGCAGCATTCACTATATTTACATTTTTGATAGCAAAAAGTAACCAATCTTGTGAAACTTCCATATTTGTGTAAATTATATGTATATTTATTTGTATTTTTTTGTATTCTTTCATATTTGCTGTACTTACTGTGATGATGCTTTAAATCACCCCTGTCTTCCTGATGAAGCTGGATTACTAGCGGTTGTTTACATCTTTTTTGCCCTTCTAAATATGTAATTATTATGTTTACTATACAGGATTTATATAGTGCAAACAGTTTGTGCAACGCTTTACAAAATGGAAGGCGACAGTACAGTTACAATACAACAGCTTACAATCTATTAGGAAGGTCAAGTGATACCAAAGTTAATAACTGTATGGGATGAGTTTAGAAGTTAAGTTGAGTTGAGATGAGTTAGGAAGAAGTAAAGGCCAGTTATTATACAGGTGGGATAGGCTTCCCTATGGAGATGGGTTTTCAAGGATCGCCTTAAGGTATGATATGCTAAAAGTGGCAAGCAGAGGTACTTTTGGAAAGTCTGAAACTTTGGAGTTAGATTCTGTTGCATCTTACTAACTTTTAAGATTTTAACCTCATTATAAGCTTTTATCAAATTGTGCATAATAAAATGTCATGATTTTTTATTTATCTGAGTTAAACTTTGGTTTGGCACCATGAAAGTCCCATTTGTTAAAATAGTTTCCCATTGCATCACCCATCAGTCTGATAGAATATGCTTTATATTAGACCAAGTATAGAGATAAAGAATTTTGACATTTGACTATTAACTGCACAAGGAGGCCAACAATAGCAGTTCACATATTCCTCTTATCATAGGTGTACTTTCCCTTGTGTGTATTCTTTTGACAGATGAACATGTGCAGCTTCTTGATGCAGTGCAGACGTAAGGAAGAACTTGTTGGGTTCAGGTTAGAGGGTACTAAAATGGCTTTCATCTTCAATTTGTAATGGTTTTGTCTATATAATGGGCTTTAGTAAGAGATATATTATCTGTTTATGCATATGAATGCAGCTGGAGTCTGAGAGAAATTGAACTTGATGAATATTCTATTTCTTGTAATAAACTAGCGAACTATATGATAGATGTGTGTAAATACACGTCCAATATAGTCATAGATAGATAACAATTTTTTTCTATAAATCTCTTTTCTTGGTTAAAGCACACGGTATCTTGGAATACGACTTGTCACAAAAGCCATAGTTAGATACGTGTAAAAGAGTTGTGTTACAAGCATTTTGCCTCATTATACAATATTTCTATAGCAAATCTGGTTTCTTATTTCAGTCCAGTGCAGACAATGATATCTGAACTCCCTACTCCATCCTCTTAAAACATGAACTGTTGTAGATGCACACAAATTGTCTTTCACGTTCTAATCATTTGTCTTCCCATTGCGTTTTGTTTAGGAAGCATCTTTGAAAAAGTGAAATGGTCCTGAGGCATTCCTCATTAGGAAATGTAAGTTATCTTGAAAGGTCAATAATGCAGCTCAGTATAACTCGCAACTGGAAATGAGAGTCCTATCAGGAAGAAAACTAGAGCTTTTAACAGCGGAAATGTGCTTTCTCTTTGCTAAATTTATTTCTGTAACAATACAAGTGAGATCAGTCACCCATATAACCATTTCTCCACTGATCACAATTGCTTTTCAGACTTAGCTTTGCTCCAAGCCCTGCAAAAGCCAATAGCATGTACAAATGGAACTTGATTACGTTAGGAAAATAGCAACTTCAGGATCCTGTCTAAGAGACACAACCGAACAAAAGTTTGCAGTCTTATGACCCTATGCATCCAAAAATGATGCCGTGTTTCCTGGGCTCCGCTGCTCCCTCCTACAGGCCCAGGACCGGCTTGCCAGATGTTGGCGGGAAGCTGGGGAGGAGAGCGGCAAACATCCCTTCGCCGATCCCCTCCCCGTACTATGGGACCAGGAGCGACGTGTATTGCATCACTTCCGGTCCCTGGGCTGTCAGTGCTGGGCTCCTGAAGCCCAGCAAATGAGCTATTGAAGTGCGATCTGCACTTCAATAGCTTATGTCAAGTGTAAAGGTGATACTAGGGGTCTTTTGTACCCCCAGCATCACATTAAAAGTACCTGTCACTGCCATTATGCTATCACACGGGGGGGATTTTAAGCCCCCCTATGTGATAGCAATTAAAGTAGAGTTAAAAAAATTTTTTACAAATAATATTAAATCAATTAAATGTAAAAATAGTAAAAACATTTTTTTAAAGTCCCCCGCCCCTGCGAGCAGGCGCATTGTCACGTAAATATGCGTCGGGTGCGCCTACGTATGAAAATGCCAATTGCGTTACACATGTTGGGTATTCCTACCATATTTCAGTAAAATATTCATAACTCTAATAATGGCATGTGGACAAGATGGGGGAGAGTCCTATGATAACCTGGGTAGGCTGCAAATGAGTGGGGCTTAATGTGGAACTCCAGCCCAAACTGTATTTTGTTTTGGATATAGTGCAGGGGTAGGCAAACCCTGGTCCTCCAGCTGTGGTGAAACTACAAATCCCATCATACAAATGCATCCGCATGCCTGTAGCTGTCAGAGTCTTGCAATGCCTGATGGAGGGCCGGAGTTTGCCTACCTCTGATATAGTGTGTAAGGATTAGAATGTCAGTCAGGTTTTTGCTGCTCTGTCCTGATTGGGGACACTCACACGCACATTCTGGACTTGTGACCGCTGTTACCTGGAGAGACTGTGAGAGGGAATCTAAAATTTTGCAGCTGTAATTGAAACAGGAGTAGAGGTGAAATCTTGGAGTGAGGACCCCCGTTGTGGCGACAACTCTCAAAGGTGCAATTTATTTCCCCCTTGGCTGGAGTTGAGTTTGACTTTTTTTTTTGCCACATTTGAAATATACAGAAAAATCTTTATAAACGAGTAAAGCAAACATACTGCATACCCTACGGGAAACTGGCATGGTGTGTACCCTACAAGACACCCTACCCTGTTCCTTTACATTATTTTCTCTGCAAAGTGTCAGGTCCCCTTTCAGCAAGAAAAAAGCGGAGAAATATATTCTTTTCAATGTGTTTATATTGCACTGACGTGCTGCATATAGTCTCTTCACTAGAGTCACTGCATTTTTCAAGCTTTCAATGCTTGTTCATGTATTGTTAGAAAACGGTCTATATTTAAAGGATGTCATCTCTTCTATTGAGTCTTGGATTATTAAGTGTATAAATAACTTTTTATCCAAACGCATTAACTTTCAGAAATGATCATGTTCTTCCTTTCGCCTGCTATGGCAGGAAGATATATGGTTTCAGAATTATAACACATTTGTTACAGACATTTGCTGCAGTATAAACCAGAGCTGAGCGGCAATTACTTTTTCACTGTCCAGAAGCCTGCTATTTATCCTTCTCATTTCAGCAGTAAATACTGTCTTATATTATGAGAGTGTCACCAGAAATAAGTTCTCAACAGACACAAGCCATTAGTGGCACTGATACATGGACACAATGAGAAAGGACAAGACAGTCTTAGTTCTCTGCAGTGCATGCTAAAATTAACTCTCCTGCAGCAATATCATCCCATAATGACCACAACAAAATCATCCCGTTAAATTGTCCTTACATAACGACACAATATCATTACTTGCAAAGGAATCATTTGGCTTTTCCTTTAAGGAGCTGAATGTCTCAATAGCGATGAACATTTTTAGAATGAAAATGAGTAATGCTGTAGATTTTTATTTATATTAAGGGAAAAAAATCCAAGAATGAATTCAGGTAAAGGAACTACAAATAACATTGAGAAGTATATATGTGAAAATGGACTAATCTCTCCATAAATAGGCCCAGCTGACAATGGGCTGATTTATAAAAGCTGGGGAAAAGTAAACCAGAATTAAAGTGGAGGTGTTGGCGCTAGTAACGCTTTAGATTTCACCTTCCAGTTTATGAAAAATTAAAGCACATCTCCGGATAACATTTTAGATAACCCTTGCAATGGGGCTACCCAGGGCAGGATTTCACACAAGGCCACCGAGGCCCGGCCTCAGGGCAGCAGGGAGCAGAGGGGCATCAGGGGTGTGGGATCTCCCGAAGCCCGGGACATGCAGTTCCGAGCACCGGGCGGATAGTAAATGTAGAGTGGGGAAGCCGCTCGTTCGCTTACAAGTCATCTTTGCGATGTTGCCGAGATCACTCGTATGCAGCATGCAGGTCCGTCCTCCCCCCAACGCCCCCACCGCCATGTACCTCTCTTTGGAGACCTTCAGGATGAAGAGCGGAGAGCAGAGCGGAGAACGTCCGTTCTCTGCTCTGCTCCGTGTAAACAGTGAGAGGGGAGAGCTGGAATTGCAGCCTTCCCTCTCAGCTGTCACAGGAGTTCCAGCACAGTACTGTGCTAGTACTCCGGTATTGGAGGTGACAGGTTCAATAAAGAGAACCTGTCACCTCCAAATGCTATCACACAGGGGCTTGTTAGCACCAGTGTTATAGCAGTGTTATAGCAATAAAAAGAAAATAAATAAAAACATTGATATAAAAATAATTAAACAAATACAAAATGTCTAGGTAAGAAAATAACAAGGTTATACCCGATCCTTCGAGCAGCTTGCCGTTAGACTGGTCCATGGAGCCCCTCTCCCCCTCTGTTGCACTGATCTAAGGTCCTGTAACTCATAACGTCCAATACACAGTGTATAGGACGTGAAGATGCTGAGGGACATTCCATCATTGCAGAGTAGGAGGAGACAGGCAGGAGGAAGCATTATCCCAGCTGGCCAGCTCAGAGGATCGGTTGAGTATATCTTTGTTATTTTCCTCCCTACACCAAAATGAGCACTTAACCTTTGCAATGTGAGAGTAGCCCCACTGCAGGGGCAAATAAGAGCAGAAGATGAGAATGTTCTTGCCCACAGTAAGGGCATCTAAAGCCATGCACAACAATGTAATACACTGGAGCTTACCAAAACTTAGATGCGGTGGCTTCATTAGATTTCTCTTTCATGGTTTCTTCCCTTTATTTTTACATGGTGATCCTACTAGCAACACACTTTTCACCACACCTTTTCTAGGTAGACAATGCTCACTGTACTGTATCTATGGAGGAGCACCATTATCACTTGGCAGCCTAGGCACTCCAGCTCTGCTGAAACTACAAATCCCATCATGTCTGTGGCTGTCAGAGTCTTTCAATGCCCCATGGGACTTGTAGTTTCACAGCAGCTGGGATGCTGAGGTTGCCTAAAACTATCTTGGCTGCACACTTCTGTTTGGACTACAGAACACTCCCCTCTCTTCATCTCCATAATGAAGGTCTTCTGTAGTCCACAGAACTACAGAAGTAGTGCAGGGCTCACTACAGAACAGTCCAACCTCACAAGACTTAAGTCAGGGAAAGCCAGGCTCCACTCTTTCCTTATTCATTCATAAAAACATTACACAAGAGCTAATTTGAGACCTCTGGTCCGTTTCACACACACTGGCGTTTGCCATAGAGTCACACATTAAGACTAAATTTTGGTGTGTATGAAACGCGTCAAGCCTCTCAATTAATCTCTTGTATTGTTCTTTTTCGAAAGAGTTTGGACATAGCTGGTGTGCGGTCATCTAATTTTCCTGCATAATGGCGGTCAGCGAATGAGCCGGACACCTTACTTTAAAGTGACTATCATGACGCAGAGAAAAGCACTGACACCATTGCGACAGTGATGCTATCTGCATCACAGTCAGAGAAAATCTGAAGAAGACTGCCTGTCAAGTATCAAGACTGAAGACATTAGAAACGTGTAAGCATAAAAAAAGCAATAGTAATAATAATAATAACAATAATACAGCAGGTAGAAGGGGGGAGGCAATAGGGAGCAGCAGGGTGGCATGCCGGGTTGGCATTTAGAGTGACAGAATCACTTTAAACATTGAATAAAGACTGCAATGACCCGCGTTCTCATTTGCTCTAGGCAGTATAACAAAAGTCATGTCATGATGCAATATAAGCAGCTGTAATACAATATAAGCAGGGAAGGAAGCTGGGTTAGTGCACAAAAACATGTCCCAGTTAAACCATTTATTGTGTAGTCATCAAAAGGCCAGACTCTTGCTCAATTCGCACTTAAATTCAGTTCATCAGTGGAATGTAAGTTGTTTACTATAACAATCAAACACATTATAGGACCATGATGCAATGTCACAGCAGCCATCATGGGGTGGAACTCTTTTTAAAGAAAATATTAATTTGATTGGAATGGAATATTTATAGACAAAAGTCTATTGGTTCCCTGCTATAACAGCAGCACCTTTGCTGTTTATGTCTCTGCAATTCATATAAACATGGATGCTCTGAAGGTAGAAGCATACATGTATATATGTGCTATGAGGAAAAAAGTCTGAGGCCAGATCTACTTAGGCAAACTTAGAATTGCGTTATCATGTGCTACCAATTACCTTACTTGATCGTTTCCAATTCTTCTTAATTATAGTTGTCTGCAAACAAAATAAAGTGTAATTATCTTTTTATTTCAGCATGCGACAGAGCTGCCAGAGGGACCGTCATTCTATGTAAGGCCTATTCAGAGGTCTGTATTCAGGGCATTTGAAATGAACCAAATAAGAATACCAGAAGGTTCACTCTTTCTTTACTGAGGGTACGTTCATGTGATTAGAAGCATACATTTTGGACTGTATATATCAGTCTGATCTATATTTATTAATCTAGTATTTTTTTTCCTCCTTAGTGGCATGTTTGTATACAGATATCAAGAATCACAAGCACATAAGCTTGAATAATTGAACATGAGCTATTAAATTCCAGTACAGAGAGAAATACATATTTTGAAGGAAAGTATACATTGTTTAATTTACAGTAACTTAATATATTTAAATATAAGATAATGGGAAAACACTTACAACATGTAAATGTATTTCCTGAACATTGTAAAAAAAATGCTAGGTTAAAGCTCAACTCCAGCCAAAACTGTTGTTTTTCCCTTTTGTTATTGGTTGAGTACAAGTCAGAACTGATGTAAAATTTTTATTGCCGTCTGTGTCCTTGTTAGGTATATTTTCCCTAATGTCCTATCCTGATGACACCATGACTTAAAATGAGGGAGTGCTTGAATAAACTGATGGATTGCAACTGCCCTAAGAAATCTGATCAGGTCTGGGCTGACTGAGTAGTGGCACAGGGGCTGACATAAGAGGACACTTATGGGGATGATCCACTACCATCATGATACATCACTTGGAATGTATTCTTGCCTACTATATGGGATGCAACTGAATACTCATGGATAGGCTCTCCTAACCTGTACTGCTCTGCCTTCCCCTGTCCAGGACCTCCCCTTCCTCATCCTTCTCCCCTTCATGCTGTCCTGGTTGGGCCGCTTCTCTATGATCTTTTATCCTAGTGTATATGCAATCATACTAACTACTTTCTTTGACCTGTGTTGAACATTTTGAGCTGTACCAATTACATATTTTAATATTAATGTGGTCAAGATCTTTTATATTCTGCACTCTAATGTTTTGGTTAAAGATTTATTTATGTGTGTGTTGGAAAATTAATAAAGTCTACCCGTTGAGGGAGTACAGATGTCAAAAGGACAGGAAGACACGGGGGAAAGAATAAAAAAAAACTGATGTTTTAATACCCCTCCAATATAATTGTGCATTTATCTTTGTCTCTTCCCTCATCAGAGATATATTCCATCACTTCCTGTCATTATGCTTCTCTGTTAGCGGGAGACGTAAGGGTAAACATTCGCCGGAGACACCACAAAACCCTAGCTGAGATTCTAACCCTTTCATCTGTACAAACCTAAAACATTTGGCTGGAGCTGGGCTTTAAAATGCATTTTCCTCACACTGATAATGTTTGATATCAGAAGCCTAACATAGCCCTGAATAGCCTTGTACATTCACCCTGAATATGTCTTAATAGGCCAATACTTGGCGAGACCCTCTGGCTGAACAGAAATACTGGGCATGCAATGACACTACTGTAAAAGGAACAAAAAACAAAAAAAATAACAATACACATCAACTCTGTGATATGTTCTGTAAGCAGGCAAGTGTACAAATTATACCATTCCTTCATGCACTCACAGTACAGAAATTCATACATGACGTACAGTCATTTTTTTTACAGAGAGTAAGGTAGAAAGGTAGACGATTATCTAATATAATCTAATATCCTCCCCATATGCCATCCACCCCCTCACTGGGGCTTATTCAAAAAGGAAATAACTGAGTTTGTGTTGTTCTTATACTCTAGATCAGGGGTAGGCAACATCGGCACTCCAGTTGTGGTGAAACCACATGCCTCTGCCTCTGGGAGTCATGCCTGCAATGCCTTATGAGCATTGTAGTTCCACAATAGCTGAAGTGCCAAGGATGGCTATATCTGCTCAAAACTGACTTAGAATGATAACTGCTATTTGAGTGTTTGTTTTATGTAATGTGTACAGTGTCCTGTTCCCTGCCCCTGTGATAGTCAGGCCCATGTCACACTTGTGATCCTAATGACTTGCCAGCAACAGAATTGTTAGCTAGAGCAAAGATACCACCTGCCTGTTTGTACAGCTTAACTCCCTGACCATCGAGGTGTCAATGCTGCTCCAATGCTGTCCAAGAAGATTCTGCAGCATTCTATGGGAATGACACCTCACTGGCTAGAAACAACTCTGTAGAAACAGGTGAGAGGTTTCTCAGCCCTCTCTAGTGATCATGTCACTAGCATGTTGCCGTCAGCAGCAAGATTATGGGCATGGGACTTAGTTAAAAAGCAGAATTTGACTACATGCTGCAAGAGTGGAAAGGAGCTCATTTGTATTACAGCACTGACTGCTGGGAGAATAAGGAAATATTTCATAACAGCAGAACAGAGCTTCTAGCTACTCATTTATTTCAGCAGTTAACATGTCACACAAAGTGGATAAACTAGGGGAACAGCCATTAGGAATTGCAATGAAGCAGTACAAAAGAAACCAAAACCTGTATACAAGATAGTAATACTGGCTCTGTACTGTAATGGCTATATTTATGCATGACTTTATGCATGACTTGGCCCACTTTCCCATAAGAGATTGAGCTCCTTGTTTTGGGGTTTTGTGCTGGAATTGAGGACATGTAACCAGCATTCTGTTATAAGAAGGCAATGCTGTATCTTGTGAACAAACAATATTCCTGAAATGCCAAATGTTGAAGCCATAGTGGTCAGCAAAGGCTGACTGGGAGCAAGGTTTATGTTAATAGCACCCTTAGAATCAACTAGTAAAGTACAGGGCTGCACTTTGGGCGCTTTGTCAGGATGTACACTTGATTACCGTGACTGGTCAGTTTAAAATTCTTTGCAAAATACCTAAAAGGGCTGAGCCTTGCTAGTGAAAAACACTAGTTCCATGGGATTGGATGTTATAGAAAAAGTCTAATAATTTCTCTTCACTTTTGATACCAAGGTGAGGTGCAAAAGTATGTCGTTGCACTGCTGCTTCTGGTATTTCAGCCACATAAATATCTCTGCATGTGAAGGCAAAAGAGCCAACTCAGTTCATTGACTGCTTTACAAGTTGTCAGAATTGATTGAATATTGTAATTTTATAAAATAATTTCTAGTGGCAGATAATTAAAAAATAGATCTACCCAGAAATATCAATTTTGGTTGAATGGTAAAGTTGCAGTCTGTCAGGGTTATTCACATAAAGGGTGAAGAGTTTGGAGAAGACAGGAGAAGGGAACAATCTAGGACAACATAGCTGATTTGGAAAAATTAACCAACTCAGCTCACTTTCCAAATCAGCTATGTTGTCCTAGACCTAGATTGTTCCCTTCCACTGCCTTCGCCAAACTCTTCAACCTTGTGAAGTGAATAACCTTCTGTGTGTATTATTAAGTTCCTTTGCAGGTCTGGTGAAAATACAGAGTCAGCCACCAAATTATGACATAAATTAGCAAACAAATCTTGTAAAAACAGATTTCAACTGATTCTTGGGAACACCAACATTTGCAATATTCTAGAATCCACTGAAGTTTACTCTTTTGTAGCTTTTGTTTTACATTAGTTATTGTAGAAAATAGAAAAAGGAACCCCTGAAACTACCAGTCTAGCACCCTAGCCCCTTCGCTTAGTGTCTTCATAGCCAGAAAGTTATTTGATTACCTGCTAGGTACTTGCCATACTTTTTACAGGAAAACTCC